>NC_141031.1:42862500-43030000 GCF_052040795.2 Danio rerio
CGACACTCATTAGTTAGCCAATCAGATCTATCTTAACCCACTATAAGTAGCCTATAGCTAGACATTACTCCCTTATCTTCGTTTTCCGAAGAAACCCCCCATCCACCCCTTTCTCCTCCTTTTCTCCTTCACAAAAAGGGGAGCTCTCGAGAACCACCTGATCTCGTACTCCCCTCACATGCTCTATGGACCTGGCGGGAGCCCTGGGCTCAACTATCTCCGAGCTCAGGGTTCTCTCCCAGGACAGCATGCCAAACCTGCTTACAGCTGTCAAGCAATATCTAAGTGTAAACTCTTGAAAGGGACTTTTAATGGCTTAACTAGGTTAATTAGGGTAACTAGTGTAACGAAGTGGCTGACAAAGAGGGATCCAATTGCAGTATTTTTATTAAACACAGTTTAATAAACAATAGCACACAGATGTTGTGCGTGCGCAAACTCACATCAAACACCGTAGTATAGTCATTGGGCTGGCGGCTGGTGAACACAGGATGAATATGCAGGCATGTGTCAGAGGCAGGCGGCTAGTATCAGAGTCAGTACGCAGGCTAGAGTTTAAAGGCAGGCGACTAGTATCAGAGTCGATATTTAGGCTTTATTACAAGGCAGGTGGCAGGCAAGACAGGGTGAGAATCAGAAGCAGGATCACAACGGGAAAGCAGGCAAGGATGAGAACGCTCAGTAGTGTTAGCCGGGGCAGAACAAGACTTTGTAAAGAGGTGTGTGAGTGCTGCTTATATGTGTGTGGTGATTGATTGTGGGATGTGAATCAGGTGTGTCTGCAATCAGTGTATGTGGATGACGTAATGTCAATAGTCCGGTGAAGGTGACCTCTGCTGGCCAGCGAGGGGAATGTCTGGGACCGTGTCGGTGACAACTAGGCACTAGGCAGGTTAGGGTAATTAGGCAAGTTATTGTTATTTAACGAGGGTTTGTTCTGTAGACTATTAAAAATATAGCTTAAAGGGGCTGATAATATTGACATAAAAAATAAACAAACTGCTTTTATTCTTGCCGAAATCAAACAAATAAGTCTTTCTCCTGGAGAAAAAATTATTAGACATACTGTGAAAATCTGTTAAACATAATTTGGGAAATATTAAAAAATAAATAAATCAATCAAAGGGGGGCGAGTAACTCTGATTGCAACTGTATGTGTTCACGGCTTCTTCTTTTTTTGAGAAATGTATTTATTTTAATTATTTATTCTTTTTGAAAAATTAAAAATACACAAAGTCTCCTGTTAATGGTAGGGTTAGGTGTAAGGTTGCTTTAGGGGGATGAAAAAAAAAAAGCTTGTGCAGTTTAAAAACCATTACATCTATGGGATGTCCTCATAATTCACAAAAACAAACTTCAGTGTGGGTGTGTGTGCGTGCATGCATGCGTGTGTTTTGTTTCATTAAAATGAGCAGAAACCCTGGTCCCCTCTTGGCTCGCGACAGCCCCCTCTTACGGCCTATTCATACGGGGCGTCAGCGCCAACGCTTCCCATTCACTTTGACGTCAAGCATTGCCAAACTGCATTGTGGATCTGTTGGCGCCGCTTCAGAGGCATTGCTCGCTGCAGAAGTTGGGACTAGCTCAACTTTCAAGCACCGGCGGAAGCGTCAGCCAATCAGATCGGTTTATGCAATTACACCAGCTAGACAGTGGCCTATTGCTGACTGAATCTCATTGGCTGACGCTGCAATGATGATCGTGTAGCCCCAACTTCAGACCCGCCTTGAGTCAAGCGTTGACGCTGAAGCCCCATGTGAATGACGCGTTAGTAACATAGACATGTACTCTATGTATGGGTGCACGTGTTCATATACAGTTGAAGTCAGAATTGATAGCCTTCCTGTATATTTGTCTCCTATTAATTTTGCTTAAGGGGGATAACAATATTCAAACTAAAATAAAAATACAAAAATTGAAAAATTGCTTTTATTCTAGCCGAAATAAAACAAATTGGACTTTCTCCAGAAGAAAAAATATTATAGGAAATACTGTGAGAAATTCCTTGCTCTGTTCAACATCATTTGGAAAATATCTGAAAAAGAAAACAAAAATGACAGGAGGGCGAATGATTTTGACTTCAACTGTATGTGTGTGTGGGTGTGTGTGTTAGCAGGGCGGTGGGCCTGTGCAGCACAGCCCCGTCCGAGAGGTTGTTGAGCAAGATGAAGCGAGAGGGGTCTGGGAAGTGGCAACATGTCAATATGAAATAGAGAGAGAGAGAAAGAGACAGGAGCCGGAGGAGAGCAGCGAGAGATGATGGATGAGAGACGCCGTGTAGGACGCACTCAACCATACGGGAAGAGCAGAGGAAGAAATCTGACGGAATTGGAAAAGAGAAAAACACAGCGAGCAGCAGATACGTGAAGGATGATACGCGTGTGTGTGTGTGTGTGTGTGTGTGTGGTCCGGGAAGACACTGACCATCAAGCAGAACACAGAGAAAATCCCACCTCTATAAAACATACAACACACCAAACTCACACAGAACAGCGCAGCGCCGCTTTGAAGTTGGGTTGACGAGGATTTTTTTTTTTTTTTTGACAGTGCTTGGTCATAGTTCAGCTTTTGATATGAGTGCCGGGTGACCTGATTCTGTCGGCCCCCGAGCTCATGAATTATCCAAAACAAACCGTCATAAACAAACATTAATGCATTCTGCCACAGCCTTGGATGTGTCCGTCATCAGAACTTGCCCACAGATCACTCCTAGATCAGTTGTATTTAGATTTAATTATCATATATTTATTATTTCATACTTTAATAACTATTATAATAGGGCGGCGCGACAGCTCAGTGGTTAGCACTGTCACCTCGCAGCAAGAAGCTCAATGGTTTGAGTCCCAGCTAGGCCAGTTGGCATTTCTGTGTGGAGTTTGCATGTCCTCCCCATGTTAGCGTGGGTTTTTGGTGTATGTTTGGCTGTTTCCCAAATAGTGATTTACGGCTGGAAGGGCATTTACTAAATAAAACGTATTTGGAGTAGTTGTTGGTTCATTCCACTGTGGCAACTTCTGCAATAGAGACTAAGCTGAATGAAAAT
Organism: Danio rerio; assembly: GCF_052040795.2. Classification (NCBI taxonomy): domain Eukaryota; kingdom Metazoa; phylum Chordata; class Actinopteri; order Cypriniformes; family Danionidae; genus Danio; species Danio rerio. Next base: position 42,865,544 of record NC_141031.1, read on the forward strand.
TAATGAATTAATTTAATTATTATAATGGGGTGGCACGGTGGCTCAGTGGTTAGCACTGTCATCTCGCAGCAAGAAGGTCAATGGTTTGAGTTCCAGCTAGGCCAGGTGGCATTTCTGTGTGGAGTTTGCATGTCCTCCCCGTGTTGACATGGGTTTTTGGTGTATGTTTGGGTGTTTCCCAGTTGTGGATTACAGCTGGAAGGGCACCCACTAAATAAAATCTATGCTTGAGTAGCTGGTGGTTCGTTCCACTGTGGCAACATCTGAAATAGAGACTAAGCCAAAGAAAAATGATTGAATTATTTTAATAATTATTATAATGGGGTGGCACGGTGGCTCAGTGGTTAGCACTGTCACCTTGTAGCAAGAAGGTCAATGGTTTGAGTCCCAGCTAGGCCAGTTGACATTTCTCTGTGGAGTTTGCATGTCTTCCCCATGTTGGCGTGGGTTTTTGTGTGTATGTTTGGCTGTTTCCCAATAGTGGATGATGGCTGAAAGGGTACCCACTGCATAAAACGTATGCTGGAGTAGTCGGTGGTTCATTCCATTGTGGCAACTTCTGAAATAGAGACTAAGCCAAAGGAAATAATTTAATTAATTTTAATTATTTATTTAATTAATTAATTTAGTAATTATTTTAATGGGGTGGCACGATGGCTCAGTGGTTAGCACTGTCGCCTTACAGAAAGAAAGTCATTGAATCATTCATTCATTAAAATTTTTTTTGGGCTTAGTCCCTTTATTAATCTGTGGTCACCACAGCGGAATGAACCGCCAACTTTTCCAGCATATGTTTTACGCAGCAGATGCGCTTCCAGCCACAACCCATCACTGGGAAACAAACACACTTATTCAGTCAGTCAATATTAGCCTACCCAATTCAACTGTACCGCATGTCTTTGGACTTGTGGGGGAAACCGGAGCACACGGAGGACACTCATGCGAACACGGAGAGAACATGCAAACTCCACAGAGAAATGCCAACTGACCTAGCCGAGACTCAAAACAGCAACCTTTTTTGCTGTGATGTTTCCTAAATAGACAAATATTTGAAATGTAAACTAGGGCTTGTGTGTGTGTGTGTGTGTGTGTGTGTGTGTGTGTGTGTGTGTGTGTGTGTGTGTGTGTGCGTGCGTGCGTGCGTGCGTGCGTGCGTGCGTGCGTGCGTGCGTGCGTGCGTGCGTGCGTGCGTGCGTGCGTGCGTGTGTGTGTGTGTGTGTGTGCGTGTGTGTGTGTGAGTGTGTTTTCTAAAATGTGTCAGAACACATTAAACACAATTATCCGTCGCATTCTAAACATTGCCGCAGGCTGTTGTGAGCATTAGCATTATCTGTCCTTTTTTTTTTAAATCCAGTTGGTTGAAATACAGTCATTAAGGACAACAGCTTGAAAACAATTTACTAAATTACTAGTTAGTGTTCAAAAACCTCACTTTTGTAGTTCATCTGAAGGCAAATTCTTGCCTTGTACGCCACACTGCAAAATCTGCTTTTCTTGTTTATTTTTTTCTGTCTTATGTCAAGTCCAAATATTTTAAAATATATATTTTTTTACTTGTGTACATAAGTTTGTGTGTGTGTGTGCGTGTGTACGTTTTCATTTGTTTGCCTGTGTTTATGTGTGTGTGTATGTAAATGCACTTACTGGCCACTTTGTTAGTTACTGGAAATATTCCTTAGAGATTTTACTCCATATTGACATGACAACATCACGCAGTTGCTGCCGATTTGTCGGCTGCACATCCATGATGCAAATCTCCTATTCCACCACATGCTCACACACCTCACAGCAAGATGGTCGCTGGGTTGCTGGTTCGATCCTCGGCTCAGTTGGCGTTTCTGTGTGGAGTTTGCATGTTCTCCCTGCGTTCCTCCGGGTGCTCTGGTTTCCCCCACAGTCCAAAGACATGCGGTACAGGTGTGTGAATGTGTGTGTGGATGTTTCCCAGAGATGGGTTGCGGCTGGAAGGGCATCCGCTGCGTAAAGATGTGCTGGATTAGTTGGCGGTTCATTCCGCTGTGGCGACCCCGGATTAATAAAGGGACTAAGCTGACAAGAAAATGAATGAATGGAAGAATGTGGTGTCTATGTGCACTGGAAGAAATATTCAAAGATGATTCCTTGGATTTACTCATTTTTTATGCTATGAGGTTGTAAACAGTTTATTTACACTGAATTTAATCAAAGAAATAAAGTAGAATTTTACTTTCATTTGTTTAAATTCAGCACAAAAAAGTAGTTTGCAACAGTTTGCAGACCTCATTTTTTTTCAATGTGTGTGTGTTTGCCTATGTAAATGTGTGTTGCTGTACGTGTGTGTTTGTGTTAGAGAGAAGTGAACCTCATGGGCAGATCACTCTCGTGAGACTCGGTGTCTCTTGATGATAAAGACCCAATTCAATTATTTAGCAACACTTGCAGAACAGACAGCAGCTCACTGTCACTCCTCTAGGGATGAAGAGCGTCTCTGTCTGAGTACATCTGCTCTGAATAAAGCTGAATTTATGACTCAAATAGCGGTAATGAAATACCGGAGTAATTACCAGCTAATGGTAAACGGAAACTAAGATGCTTCTCGGAGATTCAGGGCCTGAAATAGAAGGAATACAGTGTTCTTTAGAAAGAAAGCATTAGGGGTTTTACCTCCTCTGAAAGCGATATTTGACCCCTAAATTTGATCATTAACTCATCATATTATTCTACATCCATATCGATTTATGCACAGATGGAGAAATTTTTATGTCCATGCCTCTTTTTTTCTGTTAGAACACAATGTTATCGGTTGAGTTTCCACTTTTGTTAGGGAAAGAAGTTATTTGTTAACTTTATCTTATTTAGCAGGATTTTTTTTTTTTACATTTTAAAGAGGACCTATTAAGCAAAAATCACATTTATAAGGAGTTTATACACAATTGTTTAGCAACAGCATGTGAATATAGCCACCCTCTAATGATACAACTTAATTAATTCTATTTTATAAAATCACACTTTATTAATACCTTCAACAGAAACAATTTGATTGACATTTCCCCTTTGCACATGTCATTGGAGGGGAAAAGTCCCACCTATTAGTGGCAATCTCTCCTTAGCATAAACAGCCCTGATTGAGAAGCAGCTGTCTGTTATTGGAGTTTTTAAACTATACCTGCTGAAGATCATGTCTGGGAGGTTTATAAAACAAATAAACACTGCTGTCTCCATTAACTATCTTTGGACATTTTCAGTTTTTGAATCTACTGCTATGTTAATGAATAGACATTTGTAGCTCCGCCCTCTTTTGAAAAGAACACAATCTCATTTGAATTTATGGCCACAGTCTCCAAAATGGCACAATTTGGATCAAAGCAAAAAAGTTCACATACACACTAGGGACATTAGAGACTTGTTTTACATCTTGTATAAAGGGGCATAATAGGTTTCCTTTAAAATATAATAACATTAAATATGATATGTATATTTATATATATATATATATATATATATATATATATATATATATATATATATATATACAGTTGAAGTCAGATTTGTTAGCCCCCCGAATTATTAGCCACTCTGTTTATTGTTTTCACCGATTTGTAGTTAACAGAGTGAAGTTTTTTTTTCAACACATTTCTAAACAATAGTTTTAATAACTGATTTATTTTATCTTTGCCATGATGACAGTAAATAATATTTGACTAGATATTTTTCAAGACACTTCTATACAGCTTAAAGTGACATTTAAAGGCTTAACTAGGTTAATTAGGTTAACTAGGCAGGTTAGAGTAATTAGGCAAGTTATTGTATAATGATGGTTTGTTCTGTAGACTATCGAAAAATATATAGCTTAAAGGGGCTAATAATTTTGTCCCTAAAATGTTTTTTAAAAATATCAAAATTGCTTTTATTCTAGCTGAAATAACGTTTCCTCTTGCCAGCAGGTGGCGCTGTAACTGTTACTGAATATTGGTAAATAGATTGAATGTGTTTTTTAGGACAGGTCTTGGGACAGATCGAACAGATCGACTGTATGCCTGAATTAAAACAACTTACTGTTTCTTTGCGAAGCATCAGAATTTGTAAAGATGACACGGACACACTTTCCAACAGAAATTCTATATTTTCACAATATTACATTGTCTTTAGATGACACTGCCCAAAATGTAGTGTTGATCTGATTAAATCTTATGGAGGGGTTATTAATAGGAAAAACTGCAGTTTATATATATATATATATATATATATATATATATATATATATATATATATATATATATATATATATATATATATATATATATATATATATATATATATATTTTTTTTTTTTTTTTTTAAATATATTTTTATATATTTTTATATGTTTTTTTGTGTGTGTTTGAAATATAACTGACTATATAATATAATAATATACCTGAAGCACATATCAAACATAGATTTTTGCAATCTCTGTGTAATGAGCCGGGGAACAACAGAATTATTGGACCTTTATTTGAGAATTGTCAGGCAGCCAAAGTTCAATACAGGGACAAACAGCATGTAGGTAATCCAAAGCATCGTAAAAATCACAGGGGGATGGTCAGGACAGGCAGCAAAACAACATAAAGAATAAAATAAAGGGCTAGACAAGGCAGAGAAAACACTTATAATTGTTCAATTACACCTAAAAAAAAAGACTCAGCAATGATGTGTGTGTGTGTACTGTTTTTATGGTCAATCTGATTAGTCCATCATGAGCTTCCAGCTGTATGTGTGAGTGTGAGATCAGGGGGAACCAGGAGCTGGTGTGTGTGCATGATGGGAGTTGTAGTTTATTAAACTGGCAGATGTGTAGTTCTCCAGCTATCTGCACAGGCTGGTGATCGTGACACTTTGGCATATATGCAAAGTCTTTGAGCACGTCTAGACTTTCAGAAATGTTATTTACTTTGGACCAGAATACTAATAAACAAAGTAATTCTGATTGGTTTCTTACACAATGGCATGTTTAGAACTATTCAGCGCATTTCTTTCAGATGACTCAACTGGCTCGAGCGGCTCATTCATAAATACTTTGCTCCAGTTCTCGAGTGCAACTCATTGGAGGAGAAAATTGTCATTGAATAACACAATTAATACTGGAATGTTGAGCACAAGTCGCACCGCCTGCATTTACAATGCTTGTTTTGAAGCTTGAAAGCCTCAGTCACTTTTCACTGTAATTGCATTGACACAAAAGTTCAGCAGAACATCTTTTGTTCCTCAGAGGAAAGAGAAAGTCATACGGATTCAGAATGACACAAGGGGGAGTAATTCATGGTTTTGGGGGTAATCTATCCCTTTAAATGAGAGCACAGTGCTCGAGGTGGGATTTAAATGAGACTAGAAAGCCTGCAGTCGTTCGGGTTTTCTCCAATCCAGACTTTCCCGAGTGTGTGTGGTTGGTTTAAGGCACTTCTGATAACATAGGCCTCGTTCAACAAGGAGCGATGGAGAGTTTTGACTTCAATTAATTCTTCATCATTGCGTTAATTAATCTAAATCTATAGTTAATTAATTATGCAGTATACTTTTTCTTCTCTCTGGCGCATGTTTAAAAAGTCAAAAGGGATGTCGGATGATGTTTTAAATTGGAAAATTAATATTCATAACTCCTAATGAAGTTTCTAAAATGACCCTCGATTGGTGGCTTTACTGAGATTTAATTAACGATCCTGGCATGCGACACCTTTGACAGAGCGGGTGGCATAATCGAGTTGACTTATTGTTCGAACACGATAAAACACACAAACATTAATATCTGGCAACCGCCGAGCCCTCTTAAGATCCTCAAAGACACAGACATCTCATAATATGCCATTCACAAATTATCCTGGCAAACATTAGGAGTAAAACTGCTTAAGTGTGAAAATAATGTCATGCAAGACTGAGCAGTAATGAATATATTAGGACTCGGGCATCTGATCCAAGGTCAGGGGAAAATTTGCAGCAACATTTATAGACCCCGTAGAATTTTCAATAATTGCCGTCCTGTCATAAAAGTTTAACCCTCAAACCGTGATATTGATGTCAGGCATCGACCGGCACCTAAATTAATCACTTTGTTATAGAGCGGGAGATTTATTACAGAATTATTTCTTATTTATTTGTGCACATTATTCTTTTATTTGCTAGTGTGGATTTGGTCATACATATTTGGAGTAGTTTTTGTACAGTTTATAGCACATTATATACTAAGTCAACTTTTTTTTTTTTTAAGACAATATTTTTTCAACCCATTTCTAAACATAATTGTCATGATCATCAGTGATCTAATGCTTGCAGATTGCCGGAGAACTATACATCTGTAACTGATGAGATGCTGGATAATGGAGCTGATACATGTGCATTTTAAAAAACAGAGAATGATCAGACAGGCAATGGTCTAACAGGTGCAAACAGTATCATAAGGGTAATCTAGAAACACAGTAAGTCACAGGCGAAGAGGTCGATGCAGGTGGCAAAGAATCAAACACAGAAAGCCTTATTCACATTACGAGCGACAAGCGATCATTTCTTTCGACTAAGAGTGAGCGACTTCCGGAGACCACCATGCTGTAGACCTACACAGACCTGCGTTTGCAGCAGATCGCCACCCAGAGCGACAGACAGCTACCGCTGTGTGTGTGAGAGAGAGCTGAACATAAAGTTCAGGTAGTCAGTCCATGATGAGTTAACAGCTGTGTGTGTGTAATCAGGAGGAATCAGGAACTGGTGTGTCTGACGTGTATATGGTATTTGTAGTCCAGTTCAGTGACAGGTGTGTAGTTCTCCAGCAATCTGCAAGGATTGGATCACTGGTGATCATGACAATAATAAAATGAGATTTTTAATTTTAATCTTAACTAATCTCAAATAACTGATTTCTTTTATCTTTGTTGTGATGACAGTTAATAATATTTGACAGGATTTTTTAAGATACTAGTATTCAGATTAAAGTGACACTTAGAATTAACTAGGTTAATTAGGCAAGTTAGGGTAATTAGGCAAGTCATTGTATAATAAAGGTTTGTTCTGTAGACGATTGAAAAAAGAATATTGCTTAAGGGGGCTAATAATCTTGACCTTAAAATGGTTTTAAAAAAAAAAAAAAAATATTTCTAGCTGAAATAAAACAAATAAACTTTTTCCTGAAGAAAAAAAAACATTATAGGAAATACTGTGATAAATTTGATAATTTTGGATTGATAGGGACAGAAACGCCAAAAATGACTGACTGGGCAATCGGCCAATCGGCCAACCCACCCTCCTCCTCCTCCTTCTCTAAACCCAACTGGTTTTACTGATTGACCCGCCCACCCCCTTGCTTCCCTAAACCCAAACAATGATTTACAAAAGCCGCCCAGAAAAAGAAAAGTCCTCGTCTGATTTTGACCACGTTTTTGGATTTCACCATATTCTCACCCTTGAACTGAACTCGTTCACTTTATTTTTTGGATTATGTTTTTGTCTTACCTGATTTCTGGAACCGCTCTTCCCCGGACTCGAAGCCGGTCATCGCTGTCAGCGCCTCTCGGCTCTCCACTCCGCCGGCGTACACGACGAGCTAACCGGACAAACTGTTTGCGGAGGTAAAGCCCTCATCACGAAGGTAAGCTGTCATCCGGTGAGCACGGAGAGGAGCGGCGCCACACCGGCCGTAGTGTTCGCTTAAAAAAATTAAATGCAGTCATACGTACCTTCGGCTATGTAAATCGCGATCTTCCAAAACGTTTGCGGGACTATCTTGTCAAAATGAGCTTAGGTTAGACATGCGGCTGAGGTGATAAATTACAGCAATTTTACTGCATTTATTACATTTATTTGTAACATTTTAAATTTGTAAAACTCATTCTTGAGTTGCAGATGATCACATAGAGCTTAGATCTATTAGTTGCTTTGCCAACGTCCTGTCTACGGAGACACATTAATAGACCTTTGTCAATAAATTCTGTGTGCAGGGAAACCGCACTCCTACATCACATTGCAGTGGGCCTCAAAATGGGAGTGATTTGGATCCCATTTTAACATCAGGACATTTAAAAAGAGACTTATTGTGTTTTAATCACCCCAGTATGTTAGTGGACACACTATACCTACACTCAAACAGCTTACAAAAGATGATTTTCATAATAAGTGCCCTTTAAAAAACATCCAATAAATAAATTATAATCCAGACTCAACATTGTAAATGCTGGTGACTATTCTGAATGATCACATTGTGATACTGATTCTGAAACGATACTTGTGCAGCCCAAATGTTGAGTATTATAAGTGTGTATCAGTAGTCTTGAGTTCTCAGATCTATGCATGGCTGTGCCGCTGTCCGTGGTTCTGAACTCCACATCTTCTCTAGACTGATTATGTTCACATCAGCACATTTGTGTCTGAACTCTGCACGACCTCCAGTGAGTAAACCCAAGCCATCAGTGCTATCAGTCAACATGCTGACCTTTATCACCTCACGCTTGACCCTCGCTCAATACAGGTCAGCATAAGGGAGTCTAGTACACATTTTGCATCCATAAACAACTAAATCTCATGCTCGTAACACTCGTATAATACTCATGTTATGATGTCCACCTTATTTTGCAATGTTCTGTAAATGTACAATGCTTCTGATTTATTAGCTGCATAAGTAGTAAGAAAATAAACAGTGCGGTGTGTTTACGATAATAACGTAAATGAAACGATGCCTAACAAAAGTTTGGAATATCAAGCAAATTAAGAACTGGAATGAAATCAGAATTTTAGCTTGCATCATATTGAGCTGGAAATAAAATGAAGTATGAGATAATCATTGGAGTGTTATTAAATTTTAAATGCAAAACATGATAGTCGTTTCGCTTATTCTGTCGTCAAGTTATGCCAATAGACTAGTTATATCTAGCTTTGATCTTTGCAGTGCAATATTTGACCATTTTTTCCCTGAATTTTACATTTATTTTGTTGTCATTTATTAACTTGATCAAGTTATAGACAAGTTAAAACTAGTTTAACCAATATATTTGTACTCATCAATATTTAACCAAGTTGTAACATGTTAGGTATCGCAGTCCCTGCTTTATATCAGTCACAACTGGTAATGTTTAAGGGGAGCGCATTTATTTCAGAACTGTGATTAAAACTGACTGGAACTACCTCTGCACTAAACTATTTTATCGCACACCTTCCAGCCAATCAGAATCAAGGATTTTAACAGACTATGGGATAATGGTAAACATCTTGTAACTTTGTAAATTTAGAATTTAAAGTAACAAAAAGACATGCCATGAAATCAGTTGAGTTTGAATGCAGAAAATGTTTTACAAAATGCTGACACGAGCTTTTAGCAGGGTTCCTGCAGTTCTTTAAAGTGCTTGAAACTACATGAATATTAGACATATGGTCTGCCTCCAAAACTGCATACTTCCAAACTTTATAGTACGCTAAAAACAGGATGTGTGTAGAGTAGGATGTCGATGTCTGAATTCATGGAATTCGAAAATCAGTATGCGAAAAGTACCCGGATGACCTACTACTTCTGGTGAGATTCTATAGTGAGCATCCTATGCAAGCTGTGCTATCCCATCACGCCACGCGAGAGAATTCATGAAAGGGAGTGAAGCGACGCAACTGATGGGGGTAGGTCACGTGACCATGACAAAATGGTAGATGTAGTGCGTCCGAATTTCATTCATCTGCTTACATTCATACTGTATAGAGCGTACTTTTCTGTGTTTAATTCAAATGCAGTACCTACTGAGTAGTAGGCAATTTCGGATGCATGCAGCCATGAATTTAAATTCTGGAAAGTACTTAAAAACAAACACAGATCTTTGAAAGTGTTTTAATTAAATTTTAAAACAATAAAACAAAAATGCTTATGGTGTTATTTCAACAATTGTACTATGTTGTTGTCAAAAACCGAATGAAAATAATCAATTCTTAATTGAAAATATACAAACAATATATAAATATTTAACAATGACAAATAACGCACATTTCATCAATATTTCAAAAGTTCTTTGAACATGAACGTTTTGAACAATACAGGCTCATTGTGGATACTTGTCTACATTTCTGGAGGTAATTTGTCTGTAAAAAAAACGCTATGGGGCGGAATGATAGCGCATACTTCTTCTGTTCATTTTCACGCTACTGTTAACTGCTTATCTCAGTATGGACAGCTTTTCTGGTGTTGCCAGTTTGCCTAGTACTGTAGCTCGCAGATGGAAACCAGAAACCAGGTAAAGCAAAAGAAAAAAATTGGTAAACAAATAAACAACAGGCTAAAAACTTGGTGAAATCACGTGGCAGCGCCGGCCTTTTTTTTTTTTTTTTTTTCTAGATTATCAGTTGGGTTTAGGAAAGGGGTCAGTTAGGTCAGAAGGTCAGTTGGTCAGTTGACAGCAAGCCGGTCTGGTCTGCTGAAGTGTATATTGCGCCCTCTGGTGGATTTAAGAAGATGTGCAAGAGAAATTTGAGATAGCTCGCCAATACACTTGGGATGCATGATGGAGTGGACCACGATGACGGGTTTCGAGTCCGGCGAAGAACGTTTCTAGAAACCAGATAAAGCGAAATAAACAAATAAAAAAATAAATAAACAACAGGCTGACAACTTGGTGAAATCAGGTGGCCGTGCCAGCTTTTCTTTTTCTAGATCGCTTTTGAAAACACTATCGATTGGGTGTGGGGAAGGGGGTGGGTGGGTCATTTGAAGTGTATATTGCGCCCTCTGGTGGATTTAAGAAGATGTGTGAGAGAATTTTGAGATCATCAAAAAGTGTACACAGTGGCTTCTGGTGGATTTGCAAAAACTGCAAGCAGATGTATCTCCAGTTATGTATTTCAATGTTCCCAGGAATGTATACTTGTGTACGTATCCGCATTAATCTCAGGTTGGTTTTTCTGACATTTTTAATGAAAATAGTGAAATGTTGGTTCAGTAAGGACTTTCATGGTGCTACATATGCCGCAGTTTGAATAACAAAGATGCTTTATTTAAAAATGAATAGTTCTTCAAAAAGTCCTTGAAAGTGCTTGAATCTGGTGTCCGTGAAATAGTGGGAACCCTGCTTTTATTTCATTGCAAATCAAATGCAAAAAAAAAAAAAAATCCTTCTCCGTGAGTGGCTCAACAATAAAGCAGTGCAGATTGAATGCATAAGTGTCTCTTTAGGCCTTTCAGCGTCACATCCCGAGCACATCCCACACTGGCAGGCTTGTCTGAGGAGCACTCCCAAAAAAGGCAGCACTAATCCTGTGAATTCGTCAGTGTAGCCGTCAGCGTTCGCTACTCCACAAGATCAGAATGTTCTCTCTCTGTAGGCCATGTTTCATTAATCAGCGCTCGTCCTTTTTACAAATCAAGCAGTCTCTCATTCCTCACCCCTGCACGAGGCCTTCCACAGTCCTTTTCAAATGGAGCGGCTGGTGTGCGCAGGGGTCTTTTCCATCGCCACGCTGTGGGGCTTTTTCATTTAAGGTAATTAATTGCTGACCTCGTTTGACGCGGCACTTTATGAGTGTTTGGCGACAGCGTGTGATTTTTCTGTGCTTCCCGCTGCTAGCGCGAGCTCCTGTGATGATGCTGGCACGACTGAGTGCGAGCTGAGAGGAAGACCACGGGGAGGCAGAGCCCTAGGAAATAGAGACATTTTAATATTTAAAATGCATTTTAGCAAATTAAGTCCACTTAAAGGTATCATGTGTACCTTTTATTATTATTAATATTAATAATATTATTCGTATTAAAGGGGATCTTTAATGCAAAAATCCCTTTTATAAGTGCTTTAAACATAGTTGTGTGGATTTGATCAGGTTTTAATGGTAAAAATTATAGTGAATACTTTTTTCATAATCACACTTCATAAATAAGAGTCTGTAGAAAGTCTTTGATTGACTTTCTCCTGTTGTACGTGTCATCAGAGTGGGAAAGCCCCGCCAACATCTCTCCCTCATTGTTCCGCCTAACCTGCTTTATTGAGCTGAAGTTGCTTTTATATTCGCATTGAGTTATTTTTGAACAATGACAGCCTTCCTATACTGTTTACCATGCTACTCTGAATATTCGCTCTGAAATAGCATGTACAGCCTGGTTTATACTTCTGTGTCAAGTGACCGGCGTGACCCACGGCGCATGCAACGCATGTAGCTGTGCATTTATACTTCTGCGCGCTTTCTCTATTGGTCTGAATTAACACTTCTGAAATGCTAGTGGGGAGTGAGGTGTAAATGTTACTCTGTGTTGAGTTTCTTCTCTGCTGTTTTGCTTTTCCTGAACACTTCCTGGAAGTACAAGAGGCTCAAACTCGCTCATTTTGAGGCAGGAACCGACGGACGTGCAACAAATTTAACTATGAGGTAAACACAAAGCAAAACTTTCCATCAGGAGCTCCTTCACGGGACTCTACACTTGTAAACAATCGCTATTCGGCTCGCGTCCAGCTCGCGCCATTCGCGTGGCTCTCGGCCCCGCCCAGACTCGTCAGCGCTACCAAGCCGACCAATCACAGAGCTTGCGCTACGCGTAGTGTGACGTGTAGTCACAATTTTTGAGAGGTGCACGTCTACGCAGAAATATAAATCAATCTTAAGTGTGGCTAAGTAATAAATGTAATTCCTGCACGCAGACGCCGCTGGCTAAACACTAACTAACTGGTGAATGACATGAACTAGTGGGTTGTCTGTCTGCTGTTGTGACGCGGTGCTCGCGCTCCCGATTTCAGGGGGTGTGGCTTTGAATCACAGTCCCTCCCCGCCGTCCAATGATAATATGCTAAGCGGTTAGCATTTTGGCAGATCACCTACTGCACCTTTAAGCACTGGTAATAAAGACCACAAGTCCCATGAATCCACACTCACTGTGCAGTTGTTTGTTGTGAATTTGCGCCCTCTAGTGTGAACAATTACATAATGTGCCTTTAATTCATATTATGAAACATTAAATTTAACAACAGTTAATAAAGAACTTAACAAAACTAACTTAACTATAGGAATTTTCGGTTTACATTTGTGTTTCTGTTTGTTTTTAATTCAGTTTTAATTCAACTTAATTAAACCAGTTAATATTGCAATAATAGGCAGATAATAAGCCACTAGTTAATAATACGACTTAAACTAAAGTGTTTTGAGTCATTCATTCAAAAATTGCCATGGCTTTTCCATCTAATTCCGTTTTCGTGACTAGATCTCATAATTCCGTCTGTGTTTCCCACAATTTTGTAAGTCACATTCCTCTAGGGAAGTGTGAAGGGAGAGCTTGTTGTGATGTGATCTGAGCGGTTGAAAAAAAAACGCAGAAAGGATCCGGTGCTTTCTAAAAGAGACGAGTGATTTCCCCAGTCTGCTGCTTCCCTCCGTCTGTCTCCAGACTCGGCTGTCAGGGGCATCCACTCCATTTAATCAAACACATTTTTGTGATTACATTCGCCTCCACGTTCCAGAGAGGGAGAGATGGAAAGAGGAAGCGGAGAGTGTGTTGTGGATCAGTAAAGCAGCCAGTGCCACAGTGTCTGCTGACAGAGTAAATCACACACACATAAGAGACAGACCATTACCACAGCACTTCCAGATCCTTCCTCTCTCTCTCTTTTCCTCTCTCTCTCTCTCTCTCTCTCTCTCTCTCTCTCTCTCTGTCATCATTTGCTCACAACTGAAATTGTTTGATTTGTGTGAAGAAATATTCTTTGATGTTTGTTTAATTTTTGGAGTGAAAATTGAGAGAGAAAGGAAGAAAGTTTGCACAATGCTAAATTATGTTGAGACAAAAATGAGTGAAAAATGAGCAAAAAAAAAAAAACTATTTATGCAACAAGAAAGAGGAAAATTCAACAAAGTGACGATCGAGATGTTTTATTTTATTTTATTTTTTTATTTTTAATGGATAAAAATAGCTCAAAAGGGGCGTCATGGTGGTAAAGTGGGTAGCACGATCGCATCACAGCAAGAAGGTCGTTGGCTCCAAATCCGGCTGAGTCAGTTATCGTTTCTCTGTGGAGTTTGCATGTTCTCCTTGGGTTTCCTCCAGGTGCTCCGATTTCCCTCACAAGTCCAAAGACGTGTGGTATAGGTGAATTGTGTAAGATAAATTGTCTTTAGTTAATGTGTGTGAATGAGTGTGTATAGGTGTTTGCCAGTGATGGGTTGTAGCTGGAATGGCATCTGCTTCGTAGAACATGCTGGATAAGTAGGTGGTTTGTTCTGCTGGGGCGACCCAAGATTAAAAAAGGGACTAGCTGAAAAGAAAAGGAATAAAGATATGATTTGTTATGGGGGAAAGCTTATATTTTCCAGATTTTTTTTTTTTTAATAACTTGTTTTTCAATCATGGAGTTTTTTTTCAATGTCTATATACTGAGTTTGTATTAATTGGGCAAAATAAAGGCAAACTAAAGTTATGTTAAAATCAAAATCTCTCTCTCTTGCTCTCAAATAGTGGAAGTTCTGTCATCAATCACTCACCATCATGTCTTTTTGTTCTGTACAACATAAAATTCATTATTTAAAGAATGTACAAGCTTGCAAATCAAAACAAAGTGAACAAAAAATGCAACTAGTGAATTTCACATGAAAATTTGTTTTATAAATGAATTAAATAATTAACATTTGGAAATGAAGAAATTAGAAGAAGAATGTACTTTATAATCTATTGCATGTTAATTTATACATAAGTACACAACGTATTTATTACATAATTATACATAAATACATAAAATGAGTTAATATATACTTGTGAATATATATATATATATACATACAGAATATATATATATATACACATACAGTTAAAGTCAGAATTATTAGCCCCCCTGTTTATTTTTTCCCCCAATTTCTGTTTAACGGAGAGAGATTTTTCAACACATTTAATTTTTCAACACATTTCTAAACATAATAGTTTTAATAACTCATTTCTAATAACTGATTTATTTTATCTTTGCCATGATGATAATAAATAATATTTGACTAGATATTTTTCAAGACACTTCTATATAGCTTAAAGTGACATTTAGAGGCTTAACTAGGCGATTTGTTCTGTAGACTATAAAATGACTTAAGACATTAAAATTACCGTAAAGGGGCTTATAATTTTGGCTTTAAAATGGTTTTTAAAAAATTAAAAACTGCTTTTATTCTAGCCAAAAATAAAGCGAATAAGACTTTCTCCAGAAAAAAAAACATTATCAGACATACTGTGAAAATGTCCTCTGTTAAATATTTGGTAAATATAAAAAAAAGCAAAAAAAAAAATTTAATTAATTAATTTAAAAAAATCAAAGAGGGGCTAATAATTCTGACTTCAACTATATATATATGGACTATCTATAAATACAGTCAAGCATAAACATACTTGTATTCTATATATATATATATATATATATATATATATATATATATATATATATATATATATTAAATCTGTATATTGACAAATAATTTCATGTAATATTAAGCAATAATAAACAATAATGTATAATATTTTTATTTGTCAGCAATTAATTTGTTTAAATGTTAATATAGTATATAATCTTGTATTGTTGTTGTTTTTCTAAAAACTATTGTTTTTTACATTCAATCTATTTACAGTCAATAGTACAATAATTAGCATTGTTTTTCTCAAAATAAATACAGTTCTATTTATTCACTCACTTACCCAATCCTTTGTTCATTTGTTTGGTTTAGTTATTTATCAGTAAAGTGCAACTAATAAATAAATAAACCAAATGAACGAACAAATGACGAACTTTCAATAAAAAAATGACTTCAAAATGTCTCATTCCTGTGCTAGAAAGTCAGTCAGGTCTGGAGGAACATGAGGGAGAGTAAATGAAGACAGCATTTTAATCTCTCCCTTCTCATGCACAAAGCGTGTGGAAATGCCCATGGCGTGTTTTGCCAATATATCATGTTCAAAAAGACAGGAAGCATTCTGGTAGTTGTGATTCAGCCTTAAATTAGAGCATATAATCTCCTCCTGCAGTTGATAGAAGTCTAACAGGAAACAAATGAAATCAATAGACGGGGAGGAGAAGCTCAGCCTCCCTCTGACTGGACCAGACACAAATGTAAACGCATTTGTTTCCTACTCTTTATTCATAGAAAAGAATGAGTAGGAGTGTTCACCGTACAGAACCTGAAAAACTGAGCATGTTGGGTAGAATGAGCTTTATTGTCATACCGCTACATGTGTGGATATAAAGTGAAAGGAAATGTCATATCTCTTAGGACCACAGTGCTACATAAATAAACATAATCATAATGTCATGTTGTTAAAGCTAATTGTAATATCATTGGCAGTTTGTAATTAATAACAAGTGTTTTCTCATGGAAATTCAACACATCTTCAGCGTCCTCCAAGAGTGTTTTTAAACATTAAACCTTTTGTTGTTATTTTTTATTCATCAATA
Source organism: Danio rerio (assembly GCF_052040795.2). Taxonomy (NCBI): domain Eukaryota; kingdom Metazoa; phylum Chordata; class Actinopteri; order Cypriniformes; family Danionidae; genus Danio; species Danio rerio. Next base: position 42,881,914 of record NC_141031.1, read on the forward strand.
AATGTAATGTCGTTGTTTATTATATTTCGTCAAGTTAGGATGTTTTTTTATTACCATCTTTCTATCTGTAGATACTATAAAATAACACTTACGAAATGCAATATTCATTCATTCATTCATTTTATTTTCATCTTAGTCCCTTTATTAATCTGGGGTCGCCACAGCGGAATGAACCGACAACTTATCCAGCAAATGTTTTGCGCAGCGGATGCCCTTCCAGCTGCAACCCATCACTCATGTTCACAGATTCACTACAGACAATTTAGCTTACCCAATTTATCCATACCGCATGCTTTTGCACTTGTGGGGGGGAGGAAACCCATGCGAACATGAGGAGAACATGCAAACTCCGCACAGAAATGCCATCTGACCCAGCCATGGCTCGAACCAACGTCCTTCTTGCTGTGAGAAGATCGTGCTACCCACTGTGTCAGCTTGACGCCCGAAATGCAATAGCTTTTGACCTAAATATGTTCCCATATATATATATATATATATATATATATATATATATATATATATATATATATATATATATATATATATATATATATTATATTATAATATATATATATATATATATTTTTTTTTTATTATATTTTTAAACACTACTTTTAGTCTAATAGCACTGTATCTATCACAGTAAATGGCCAGGTTTCCATACTAACATGAAGCTAGTCTTTTAAAAGTTTAATAATAATAATAATAATAATAATAATAATAATAATAATAATAATAATAATAATAATAATAAATCCAGGCGTCACTGTGGCACGATCGCTTCACAGTAAGAAAGTTTCCCCCACAGTCCAAAGACATGCGGTACAGGTGAATTGGGTAGGCTAAATTGTCCGTAGTGTATGAGTGTGTATGGGTGTTTCCCAATGATGGGTTGCAGCTGGAAGGGCATCAGCTGCTTGTAACATGCTGGATAAGTTGACGCTTCATTACGCTGTGGCGACCCCAGATTAATAAAGGGACTAAGCCAAGGAGAAAATGAATGAATAATAAATCCTCAATGTGAATTGGCTGCGTTTTCATCAGGTTATTAGAGAAGCTGACTGTAGTATTGGTAACCTAGCAACCAACAGTAAACAAGACTAGCATAATGGAGAAAGCTGTCATGTCAAAAATCACAAGTGAGAGTAAAACAAAACAGAAATGTTGGGAATTTAGATCATTTTGACGACACTGTGGCTCATTGGTTAGCACTGTCCCTTCATAGCAAGAATGTCCCTCGTTCGAGCCCCGGCTGGATCAGTTGGCATTTTTGTGTGGAGTTTGCATGTTCTCCCCATGTTCGGGTGGGTTTCCTCTGGGTGCTCTGGTTTATCACCACAGTCCAAACACATGCGCTATAGCTGAAGTGAATAAACTAAATTGGCCGTAATGTATGAGTCTGCATTGGTATTTTCCAGTACTGGGTTGCATCTGGAAGGGCATCCTATGTGTAAAACATATGATGGAATAGTTAGTGGTTCATACTAACATGAAGCGATTCTTTTCAAAGTTTACAAAAAAAATTTAAAAATAGTAAATCCTAAATGTGAATTGGCTGCGTTTCCATCAAATTATTAGAGGAGCTGACTGTAGTATTGGTAGCCTAGCAACCAAAAGTAAACAAGGCTAGCCTGATAGAGAAAGAAGTGAGTCAGAAAGCAGAAGTGAGTGTAAAAACAAAACAAAAATGTTGGAAAGCAATGTTGGTGACACGGTGTCTCAGTGGTTTGCTCTGTCACCTCACAGCAAGAAGGTCACTGGTTCAAGTCCCGGCTGCATCAGTTGGCATTTCTGTGTGGAGTTTGCATGTTCTCCCCATGTTGGCATGGGTTTCCTCTGGGTGCTCCGGTTTCCCCCACAGTCAAAAGACATGTGCTATAGGTGAACTGAAGCTAAATTGGTTGTAGTGTATGAGTGTGTTTGGGTGTTTCCCACTATTAGGTTGCGGCCGGAAGGGAATCTGCTGGAATTTGCTGAAATATATGCTGGAATAGTTGGCGGTTCATTCCATTGTGGCGACCCCTGATAAATAAAGTGACTAATTTGAAGGAAAATAAATGAATGAAGGTGGTTTTGATTAAAAACAATTGTTTCCATCACTCAATTCTTATATGATACATCAAAATGTGCATTTAAGACAGTGATGGAAACCCAGCTAATGACTGGAGAATATTTCTGTGGCTTATTTTCATTTGCATGTCATCTGTGGCTTATTTTCATTTGGCTGGAGTGAAATCAGCATATCCTCTCTTCCACTCATTTACAGATCATTACATAAAATGTGAAACAAGTCAGCAGGTTCTGTCTGGCTCCTCATTGATATTGAAAGCCATTTCTGTGGTGTTTCACATCCTCCTCCCCTTCAGCCCACTTTCTCTTCAATGATTTAAGCGGGCTGGACTGCCGGGAGAATGAAGCCGGCACTGATGACGACAGCAGCGCTTTATTTATGCACGCATGAACTCCGGCGGCCGTTAATTAGTAGAAGTAATTGGTAAGCACTGCTAAGGAACTGCAGATAGAATGTGAGCGTCGAAGCCATCAGAAAGATGATTTTACATATGCAGAAGAAAGCATTTGCAAAACACTTAAGATGGACTGAATTCAAGGCCTTGATCGTCTCGGGCTGAAAGGAGGTCGAGGACGGCGGTGTCTGCCAACACTTCCGCTTCTTTGTGTTCAGATGTGGGCGAGGGCAAAATAAAACATGTCCTTTACTCTCTTTTGCTGTCTTTGTATGTGTGTTTGTGTGCGCGCATGTGAGGTGTGTTTTTTGCCTTGTATTCACTATGCTGTCCCCACAAGTATAGCAATACTAGTACATTTTGACCTTGTGGGGACAGATCATAACGGATCATACATCAGACAGAATGAAGTATTTTGAAAATGTAAAAATGCTAATTATTTCCTGTGGGGGTGGGGTTTGGGGTAGGGTTGAGAAAGAGGGATATACCGTAATATTTTTGTCTCACTGTCCCCACAAGTATTGCAATACCTGTAAGAGACCAGCATAGCAATACCATAGACAATTTCTTTGGTTGCCATGAACAAAGCAACTCATAAATCCCACAGAACGAAAATGTAAAAATGCAGATTGTTTTCGTGTGAGGGTTGGGTTTTAGGGTGTGGTTGGCTATCAAGCACCAAATGAGTCACGTTCATAGTTTATACTCCCAGACTTAAAAAATGCATTTAAAAAAGTGGGGGCTCGTCCGGGATATGAGCCCAGGACCTTTCGCACCCAACTGTGTATGAGCATCCATTTGCATGAGTGTTTTGGTGTGTGTGTACGAGTTTGTGTCTGTGTGTGTGTATGTCTGTGTGTGTCTCATTGTCCCCACAAGTATAGCAATACCAGTCAATTTTGGCCTTGTGGGGACATTTTTGGGTCCCCATGAGGAAAACGGCTCATAAATCCCACAGAATAAAAATGTAAAAATGCAGATTGTTTTCGTGTGAGGGTTGGGTTTGAGGGTGTGGTTGGCTATCAAGCACCAAATGAGTCACATTCATAGTTTATACTCCCAGACTTAAAAAATGCATTTAAAAAAGTGGGGGCTCGTCCGGGATATGAGCCCAGGACCTTTCGCACCCAACTGTGTATGAGCATCCATTTGCATGAGTGTTTTGGTGTGTGTGTGTACGAGTTTGTGTCTGTGTGTGTGTATGTCTGTGTGTGTCTCATTGTCCCCACAAGTATAGCAATACCAGTCAATTTTGGCCTTGTGGGGACATTTTTGGGTCCCCATGAGGAAAACGGCTCATAAATCCCACAGAATAAAAATGTAAAAATGCAGATTGTTTTCGTGTGAGGGTTGGGTTTGAGGGTGTGGTTGGCTATCAAGCACCAAATGAGTCACATTCATAGTTTATACTCCCAGACTTAAATACTGCATTTAACAAAGTGGGGACTCGTCCAGGATATGAGCCCAGGACCTTTCGCACCCAACTATGTATGAGCATGCCTTTGCGTAAGAATGTGTTTTGTGTGTGTGTTTGTGTGTTTGTGCGCACGTGCACGTGTGTGTGTGTGTGTGTGTGTGTGTGTGTGTGTGTGTGTGTGTGTTTGTGTACACGTTCACACATTCATAGTTTATACTCCCAAAGTGGGGGCTCGTCCGGGATATGAGCCTAGGCTTCTTGCACCCAAGTGTGTGTGAGCATGTATTTGCGTTAGAGTGTCTGTGTATTGTGTGTGTGTGTGTGTGTGTGTGTGTGTGTGTGTGTGTGTGTGTGTGTGTGTGTGTGTGCGTGTGTTTGTATTTGTGCGAGTTTGTGTCTGTATGTATGACTGTGTTTCATTTTTTTTGTCCCTACAAGTATAGCAATACCAGTAAATTTTGACCTTGTGGGGACATTTTTTGGTCCCCATGAGGAAAACAGCTCATAAATGTCATGATAAAAATCCAAAACTGTTAATTGTTTCCTGTGAGGGTTGGATTTAAAGACATTGTTGGGCACCAAGTACCAAGTGTGTCACATTAAGAGTTTATCCTCACAGACTTAAATACTGCATTTAACAAAGTGGGAGCTCGTCCGGGATATGAGCCCAGGACCTCTCACACCCAAATGTGTGTGTGAGCATGCATATGCGTTAGTGAGTGTGTGTATGTGTGTGTGTGTGTGTGTGTGTGTGTGTGTGTGTGTGTGTGTGTGTGTGTGTCTGTGTCTGTGTGTGTCTGTGTGTCTGTGTGTGTGTGTGTGTGTGTGTGTGTGTGTATATTTGGCGTCTCCCTAAGGCTGCCGCCCGCAGGCATCATTAAGCGTGATTTACAGTCTCTGATTTCATCCACTTCATGTCATTTAGATCAGCATGGTGCATGCTGAGAGGAGCTGGACTGACCGCTCGCTTACTGTTGGTGTGTGTTGACAGTTTAAAGCAGTGTTGAGGGTTTTGGAAATGAGGTTGTATTGCCAGAAGGGCCTGATGCCTGTTCAGAGTCAAACTATTTACACTCTTATTACTCTTGAATTGAGTGTGCTCTATATTTTAAGTTAAAATCAGGGAGAAACTTATAAAAAAAAATTTTATTGGATGATGTCGCCTAGGCCTCTTGGATTTCATGTTTGGTAAGATGAATGGATTGTAGATGGATGTTTAGATGATGGATAGGCTTACGGTATATCAGGAGGACGGGATGGATGGATATATGGATGTCTTATTTAATGGAGGTTTGAAATACTAACTACTGTATAGACTTTTTGGCAACGCTTTAGTTTAAGGATCAATTTTCAACTTTTGACTAGTAGCTTTTTAACTACCTACTATTAAGATATAGGCTGTTGATTAATACTCAAAGTATTTATTCTGCATGATCTACATCCATAATACTACTCAATACCTAAACCCAACTACTAACTTCATGACTATTAATAAACAGCAAATGAGAAGCTTTTGAGGAAAATTTCATAGATCATGGTTTGTGTGGTCAAGCCTGCAATTATTCATACCCCTGTCATATTCTGACTTGTTGCAACACAGGCTTGTTCTGAAAATGTAGCTCTATATACAATTCTGGAGTTTGCAAATTATGTAGCCAGAAGTACATATGGCTGCATTTCGTCTTTAAAATGAACGCTACGGGGCGGTATGATGGCGTTCGCACTTACCAGTTGACCGCTTACCTCCTTGTGGATGGCTTTTTCGCTGTTTCCAGTTTGCCCGGTGGCTTACTGAGTAGTTTACCATGGACTTGAGATGCACAGAGGATTAGACTGCAATGACGGGGTTTGAGTCTGGCAAAGAACAGTTCCAGAAAGCAGTTAAGACAAAAGCAAAAGCCAAAAAATAAAATAAACAGGTAAACAACAGGATGAGAATGTGATAACATCTGAAAGCCCTAAGGGCTTTTCTTTTTCTGGATTGCTTTTGAAAACACTGTTGTTTGTGTTTAGGGAAGTGGGTGGGCATGGGTCAATTAGTGCTTTTAAAAACACTATTGGTTGGGTTTAGGGAAGGAGAAGGGTGGGCCAGTCAGTCGATCGGTTAGTCAGTCAGTTAGTCGACCGCAGCCTCTGGTGGATTTGCGCAAGAACAGCAGGTGTGAATGGCACTCACATAAGAGATTTGAGATCTCAAAAAGTGTACCCAGTGGCCTCTGGTGGATTCACAAAAACAACAACAAATGTAGCTCCTGGGTCATATGTGGTGCTCTCCAAAAATATAGGGGTACGTATTCAGAATGAGCCTGGGTTGAATTATTCAACCAGCAAGTTTTTTTTTTTTTAGCATCATTGTTGAGAAAAAAAGCTTTTATTTGGATTTGAGCAAAAACTTGGAATTTGCCAGAGGTATGCATACTTTTGGGTTTGATTGTAGCTTAAAAAAAGATGTAACCATATATATATATATATACAGTTGAAGTCATTTTTAAATATTTCCCAAATGATGTTTAACAGAGTAAGGAAATTTTCACAGTATGTCTGATAATATTTTTTCTTCTGGAGAAAGTCTTTGTTTTATTTCAGCTTGAATAAAAGCATTTTTCAAAAAAATTTTAAACATAATTTTAAGGTCAAAATTATTTGCCCCTTTAAGCTATTTTTTCTCGATAGTCTACAGAACAAATCATCATTATACAATAACTTGCCAAATTACCCTAACCTGTCTAGTTACCCTAATTAACCTTGTTAAGCTTTAAATGTCACTTTAAGCTGTACAGAAGTATCTTGAACAATATCTAGTAAAAATTATTCACTGTCATCATGGCAAAGATAAAATAAATTAGTTATTAGAAATGAGTTATTAAAACTGTTATATTTAGAAATTTGTTGAAAAAAAATCTTCTCTACGTTAAACAGAAATTGGGGAAAAAATAAACGGGGGGATCTAATAATTCTGAATTCAACTGTATGTATGTATGTATGTATGTATGTATGTATGTATGTATAGACAGACAGACTGACAGACAGACAGACAGACAGACAGACAGACAGACAAAAAAACAAACAAACAGATGGATAGACAGAAGGATAAACAGGCAGATGGCTAGACTGACGGACAGACAGATATATAGTCAGACAGACAGATGAATAGACAGAAAGACGGACTGACAGACAAATAGAAAAACAGATAGACAGATAGAAAGACAAGCAGATGACTAGATAGATAGAGTGACAAACAGAGATAGAGAGACAGACAGACGAATAGGTAGACAGACAGTTGGCTAGACAGACAGATCGACAGATAGACAGATGGACAGACAGACAGAAAAAAATAGATAGATGAATAGACAGACAGGCAGACAGAAAGACAGGAGGATAGATAGATAAATAGACAGACAGACAGACAGACAGAAAGACAGGAGGATAGATAGATGAATAGACAGACAGACAGACAGACAGACAGACAGACAGACAGACAGACAGACAGACAGACAGACAGACAGACAGACAGACAGACAGACAGACAGATAGATAGATAGATAGATAGATAGATAGATAGATAGATAGATAGATAGATAGATAGATAGATAGATAGATAGATAGATAGATAGATAGATAGATAGATAATCTAATTTATCTTTTGTGAAGCATGTTTGAAGAACACTTATTTTCCCAGATTGTCTTACATCTTAGAACACAATGCCCATATCATTGTCTCCCTGTTCCTAAGCCAATTCTTCAAATTTGGTTTTGGCCCGACTGTGCTGTCTGCAATGTTTCAGAATGAGATCTGACTGCAAACTCATGATCCAGATGGATCAAATCGCAGCGCTTCTTCTACTCTGCTCTCACTTTTATTGAATATTTGGTTTCATTTATAAATACAGCAGGAGCGTTGACGCAAAAAGCAGCTTGGTGTTAAATCTAACCTACATGTGCGCTTTTTGTTTTATTTTCCTCCAGCTGCTTTAAAATGCATGCTGTTTTTTTGGCTCGCAGTTTACTCCTCTAAACGCCGACAACATTTTGTGCTGAATATCTTGTGTTGAAAGCGTTCTTCTCATCCATACTGTGATGTAATGCCTTGAGCGGCGTGTTTCAAGCCCACTGCGGGTTGCGTTATCTCAGCTAAGCTTCGGTTCTCATCTACATCTCTTGAAAACCCCCTGCGAAACCCCGTGCATATATGCATCCGTCCCGGCCCGGCAGCTGCACGAACCCCATTATCCTCCAGCAGCAGATTTGGGCTCCGGAGCACATTAAATCTCCAGCAGGGATCAGGGTAAACAAATAAACAGGTAAATCGGCTTTTACCAAGTCTGCCGCTGAGAGCTCCCCGCGTGCTTTGATCACATCTTTCTCGTAATCTCTCTCCTCTACTCTGGCTTTGATTGTGCTGTAAGTCTGACTTGTGCAAGCGCGAGACGCAGATTATGTTGCTACTTTCTTAAAGGGATAGTTTTCTCAAAACTGAAAATTTGGTCATTATTTGCTTACTGTTGGAACACGAGAGAAGATATTTTTAAGAAAGCTGCAAATCAGTAACTATTGACATCTGTAGTGTTTGTATTTCTTATTATGTCAAATTATGTCTTGTCCATTCATTCATTTTCCTTCAGCTTAGTCCCTTATTTATCAGCAGTCATCACAGCTGAGTGAACCGCCAACTACACTTCCTGACAAAAGTCTTACAACAAATAATAACTTGACTTTGTAAGAGGCTAAATTATCATGCATTTGTTTATATGACAAAACATGTCTTTTTGACTCAAGAAGGTCCATACTGACTCCAAAGGCAGATACTGATAAGATCAGGGCCTGGTGTGTGGACTTTGGGGGTTTTTTAATGTGGTCCACGCAGCACTCCACGCCCATCATGGAGCATTTTTTGATAAAATTTTGAGGTAGACTAAGGCCGTACTCATACTAGGTACAGTTGCCTCGAACCGGGCCAAAGCACGCTTGTCCCCTCTCCCGTCTCCCCCGACGGCCCGCGCTCACACCATATCGGGCCTCGGCACGCTTACGTCATCGCTGCTGTGCTGTTCAGAAGCGCTCTCTATGGCAAGCCTTTTTAGCATTTAAATCTCTGTTCTGACTTTGTTCTGACTCCATAAATATATTTAGAGATATCTCTAATTATATTTTGACTAGTCATAATTATAATTCGACTAGTTAGAATAACAATTAGAGATATCTGCAACTGCAATTGTACTATTACGAAATCAGATTGGAGATATCTGCAAATATATTATGACAAGTCATATTCCTCTATTGACTTCCATTGAAAAATATTTGCAGATATCTCTAAATGAGTTTTGACTAGTCACAATTGTAATTAGAGATATCTCTAACTGAGTTTTTACTAGTCATAATACATTTGGAGATGTCTTTAATTCGTCATATTTAGAGATATTTACAAATATATTTGAAGATATCTCTAATTAATTTACTAATAGTCGAATTACAGTTTACAGATATCTTGAATTGGATTTTTGACGAGTCAAAACTCAGAGATATCTGCAAATATTTTTTAATGAAAGTCAATGGAGGAATATGACTAGTCATAATATATTTGCAGATATCTCCAATCTGATTTCGTTCTAGTACAATTGTAATTGCAGATATCTCTAATTGTCATTCTGACTAGTCGAATTATAATTATGACTAGTCAAAATATAATTAGAGATATCTCTAAATATATTTATGGATAGTCAGAACAAGGTTTAAAATGCTAAAACGGCTTGCCATACGCTCTCACCCAGTAGCACAGTGGTGATTTCTCTAGTTATATCCTTTCAGTCGTTTGTCATGCATTGACATGGAGTCAAATATTTCGCCAAACAATCCTTAGGGATGCGGTGACACGCAGTCAGATATTTCACCGAACAGATCCGCCACTTTTGGCGCTTCTAAACAATCATAAAGCCTGAAGGCGCGCAGCTGTCATGCTGTGAGGAGTTTGCGTCTTTTGCGTCTTTTGCGTCTTTAATAAACTACGGCAGTTTGCGATCACTGAACAGTAAGAATGATTAATAAATCCATATGAAACAGCCCCTTAAAAGTCACGTCTCGCTTTCGGTTTCGCGCGAAAACGCCCAAGTGATCCGCGCTCAGGCACACCTCTTCCAACCGGGCCAGGGCCGGCCAAGTGAACCGTGCTTGAGCCTGATTCAGTGCATTCACACTTCTCAAACGATCCGGGAAACGGGCCTGGGCACGGTACGGATGGCATAGTGTGGGTAGGCCCTTAAACCGAACGAGGGGATTTACATGGCCCTTTAACAATTACAAATAACAGCTGTGCTGTAGTTTTACATCACAAATGTAATTGTTAATTTACACTGCAGTTGTCAATAATACTGTGAAAATTGTCAGTAATTAACAATTGGGACAAAATTGTGAATTTTGATTTTCCTCAAAAAAAAATTATATTATATTTTTTTCAATATCGCAACCAAAATTGTACTCCTTTAAATTTTACAGCAATTTTTTTACAGTGTAATATTTAACCTTATGTCACTGGAATATATTATACACTGGTCTAGGGGGAAATTGTTACTTTTAATCAAAAATGGACTACTTTCCTTAAGTAAAAATCTTTAGTATACTTTCCAAATGACGTTTAACAGAGGAAGGAAATTTTCACAGTATTTCCGATAATATTTTTTGTTTCTGTTGAAAGTCTTATTTGTTTTATTTCGGCTAGAGTAAAATCAATTTTAATTTTTTTTAAACCATTTTAAGAGGTCAATGTAATTAGCCTCCTTAAGCAGTACATATTTTTCGATTGACTACAGAGCAAATCACTGTTATACAATGACTTGCCTAATTACCCAAACTTATCTAATTACCTTAAATTATTTCAAATGTTGCTTTAAATTGAAGATTAGTATCTTGAGAAATATCTAGTCAAATATTATTTACTGTCATCATGGCAAAGATAAAAGAAATCAGTTATTAGAAATTAGTTATTAAAACTATTATGATTAGAAATGTATTAAAAGAAATCTCTATTAAACAGAAATTGGGGGGAAACATCCAGGGGGTTAATAAAATAAATAAAATACAATAAAATAAAAGCAAACTATGTCATATCTGACATCCCTATTTAGATTTAAGACCATTAAATGCGTCATAACCGTCTTGTGTAAAGAGTCCATGGTAGGGTCTATAAAAAGCTCTTGGTTTCTATTAGTGAAGATGAGCGTCAGTAAAAGCAGCAGCACCGCCTCTGTGATCATGGAAAAGCTTGGCGCCGCTCTGTGAAACCCTCGGGAGAGAGATGAATCATATCAGCACCGGTGTGTTTTAAAGGTGCTGACCGCTCGTCTGCCGCAAACCGCCCTGAGCGTGTGTGTGTGTGAGACAAACGCTGAGAGAATGATTAGACTGCTGCTCACATTGAGGAGAGAAGGGCATCGGGGAGGAAAATGGAAAGGATTTATTTTGTTCGTGCATGTTTTTAGGGCATTTAATAGCAACGGTTCAATCAAAAAATTGTAGGATGTTCTTATATATATATATATATATATATATATATATATATATATATATATATATGAGCAATATCACATGAGTAGCAGTGCGATATGGCTGTATATATACAGCCATATCGCACTGCTACGAGTGTGATATTGCGTTTATACAACAATTTGACGGCATAATTGTGTATATAAATACTAAATCAAACATGGAGAGTCTCAAAAACCCTTTTGTATGAGGAACTACTTTCTTCCGCCTTGGATTCAAATCATAAGTTGACAGTTAAACAGCTGTTAAAACAGTTAAAAGCATCTTTTAAAATTTAGATCTGTAGTGTCTGCATTTTGCTGGGTGTATATGGGCGGAGTAATACACAAAGGGTAAAGAGGCTGTAGGAGTTCTGATATTGCAGAATATCGCACGGCTATCAGCCAATCAGATTTGAGAACCAGACAGAACTGTTGTATCTATATATACTGATGACTCCACTTTTATTGTCTTTCGCACATTGGGGAGAGTTAAGGTGTGGAGAAGCCCCAAAGAAGCGTACCACCCAGACTGTTCCATGCCCAGAGTGAAGCATGTGAGTGGATCAGTGATGCAATAGCATGGCATTCCCTAGGCCAGCGGTTTCAAACTCACTTCTTGGAGGGCTGCAGCTCTGCTCAGTTTAGTTCCAACCATGGTCCAGCACACTAACCTGTTGGTTTCAAACAAGCCCGAATGACTCAATTAGTTTGATCAGGTGAGTTTAATTAGAGTTGGAACAAAATTGTGCAGAGCTGCAGCCCTTCAGGAGCTGAGTTTGACAGCTGTGCCCTAGACCTAATACTTGTGCTAGATGTGTGCATCACTTCTGAAGACTACAAAACCATTCTGGATGTCCATGTGCACCCAATGGTTCAAACATTGTATTCTGAAGGCGATGCTGTGCATCAGGGTGATAATGCTTCAATACACACAGCAAGACTAGTGATAGAGTGGTTTGATGAACATGAATGTGAAGTTGAACATCTCCCACGGCCTGCACAATCACCCGATCTAAATATTATTAAGCCAGTTTAGAGTGTTTTGGAGGAGCGAGTTGGGAAAAGTTTTCCTCTACCAGCATCCTGTATTGTAGTGACCTGGCCACTGTTCTGCAAGAAATATGGCTCAGAATCCCTCTGGCCACTGTGCAGGACTTCTATCTGTCATTCCTAGGATGAACCGATGATGTATTGGCTGCAGATGGAGGCCCTACACCTGGGGTGCCCAATCCTGTTCCTGCTTAGTCGCTTATTTTACCAGCGGAATGAACCACCAACTATTCTGACATATATTTTATGCAACGGATGCCCTTTCAGCTGCAACCCAACACCAATACACTCTCACATTCACACAAACTATGCGAGTGTGTTTGGACTGTGGGGGAAACCAGAGCACCCTGAGGAAAATCATGCCAACATGCGGAGAACATGCAAAAAATCCACACAAAATTGCCAACTGCCCTGGCCGGTACTCAAACCAGGGACCTTCTTGCTGTGAGGCGACTGAGCCACCATGCCGCCTATCTGGAGTTTATTAATCGACAGTATTAAAGTATAGTCGTGTAAAACAACTTCAGTGTTCTTGAGAGAACAGATCGGAAGTGTGTGTGTGTTCTCCTCTCTGATGGGATCATATGGTATGCTGTCTCAGCACACACGACCCCACGCTGGCTGCGCTCACAGCTGCAGTCCTCCCAGTCCCAGGACGCCTCTTTGTTTTCGGTCATCACCCCAAAGACACCATCTCCACAACTTCTCCTTCAAACAGCAGAAGAAATAAGCAAAAAAGAAGAGCGGCATCCAGCCAGGAAGCGGTAAGGATGTTTGACAAGCAGATACAGTCCCACATGTGCACAGCTGTGAGCTCCAGAGCCAAACACACACACACACACACACACACACACACACACACACACACAAACGTTTGTCCCACATCCCCTTCACCTGCTGCTCTGCTAGTCACAAACGGTTCTCTCTGGAGCTGCCATCACCAATCCTGACTGCCAGATCCAGGAGAGCAGATGAAGGCACAGGAGACAGAAACAATGAGGAGAAGAGGAGAACATGAAGGAGAAATATAAGCAAATCTTACAAAAAGTTACACTAAGTCAAAGACTCAGAGGTGTTTATAGCTCCGCCCTCTTTTGAAAAGAGCACAGACTCATTTGAATTTAAAGCGACAGTCACCAAAATGGCACAATTTGGATCAAAGTCTAAAAGGGTCAAATTCAAAGAGTTATGAAGCATTACCTGTGTGGTATTTTGAGCTGAAATTTCACATGCAATCTCCTGGCACATCAGAGACTTATTTTACATCTTGTAAAAATACACTTACCGGCCACTTTATTAGGAACAACTGCTTGTTAATGCGGGCGAGGCAGTGGCGCAGTAGGTAGTGCTGTCGCCTCACAACAAGAAGGTCGCTGGGTCGCTGGTTCGAACCTCGGCTCAGTTGGCATTTCTGTGTGGAGTTTGCATGTTCTCCCTGCCTTCGCGTGGGTTTCCGGGTGCTTTGCCACTCACCCACAGTCCAAAGACACGCGGTACCAATTCACGGGCAGGCTAAACTGTCCTTAGTGTATGAGTGTGTGTGTGTGAATGTGCGTGTGGATGTTTCCCAGAGAAGGGTTGCGGCTGGAAGGTCATCCGCTGCGTAAAAACTTGCTGGATAAGTTGGTGGTTCATTCCGCTGTGGCGACCCCAGATTAATAAAGGGACTAAGCCGACAAGAAAATGAATGAATGAATGAATGCTTGTTAATGGCTTAATGGTTAATGCAAATTTCGAATCAGCCATTAATGCATGTAGTCATGTAGACATGTCTACATGGTCAAGATGATCTGCTGATGTTCAAACAGAGCATCAGAATGGGAAAGAAAGGTGATTTAAGTGAACATGGCATGGTTGTTAAAGACAGACGGTCTGGTCTGAGTATTTCAGAAACTGCTGATCTACTGGGATTGTCACACACAGTGAGCGGCAGTTCTATGGGCGCAAATGCCTTGTTGATGCCAGAGGTCAGAGGAGAATGGCCAGACTGGTTCGAGCTGATACAAAGGCAACAGTAACTCAAACAACCACTTGTTTCAACTTGTTACTACAAAAATAGCATCTCTGAATGCACAACACTACCAACCTTGAGGCAGTTGGGCTACAGCAGCAGAAGACCACACCCAGTGCCACTCCTGTCAGCTAAGAACAGGAAACTGAGGCTACAATTCACACAGGCTCACCAAAATTAGACAATGGAATATTTACAACTCGTTGCCTGGTTTGATGAGTCTCGATTTCTGTTGTGACATTCTGATGGTCGGGTCAGAATTTGGCATCAACAACATGAAAGCATGGGTCCATCCTGCCTTTAAATAGTATAGGCTGGTGCTGGTAGTGGTGGTGTAATGGTGTGGGGGATATTTTCTTGGTACGCTTTGGGCACATTAGTACCAATTGAACATCGTGTCAACACCACAGCCTACCTGATTATTGTTGATGACCATGTCAATCCCTTTATGACCACAGTGTACCCATCTTCTGATGACTACTACCAGTAGAATAACTCACCATGTTATAAAAGCACCAATTATCTCAGGCTGGTTTCTTGAACATTACAATGAGTTTACTGTACTCAAATGGTCTCCACAGTCATTAGATCTCAATTCAATAGAGCACCTTTGGGATCTGGTGGAACGGGATATTCGCATCATGCATGTGCAGCTGACAAATCTGCAGCAACTGTGTGATGCCATCAAGTCAATATGGACTAAAATCTCTGAGGGGTATTTCCAGTAACTTGCTGAATCTATGCCATGATGGATTAAGGCAGTTCTGGAGGCAAAAGAGGGTCCAACCTGGTACTAATGTATCTAATAAAGAGGCCGGTGAGTGTAGATCCCCTTTAATAAGTATATTAGCATGTATTTTGGTGTAGGTTCAGACATTTCATAAATCAAACGCAGGTGATTTTGGAAATGTTGGGCAGTAAGACGTGTGGTGGTTGAAAGAGAGATGATGATTCAATATTCTCTCAGTTAGATCATGTCCGGTGCATTTCATGGCCTCTGCTGAGCTGTTGGTCTGGTCTGATCTACCCTGAGCATGCAGAGATACGTAGCGAACACCATATGCTTCACATCCATCAGCACCTGCAGCTGCAGGAGTGATTCCGACACATCCTATGTGCATGTGCTGCAACATACTGGACTGCTGCGACTCCTCAAAACCTTTCCTGTTTACTGTTTGGTAGTGTAGTACTCATATCAAATATCAAAGTTTTGGTACACATCACTGACTTTTTTTTTTCTTTTTGTATCAGAAATTGCTAGTACGTTTCACAATGAATCTGCAAAATATTTATTCAGTGTAAACGTTTTTAATGAAAAATGCCTGAAAAAGTATTTTATTGCAAAACATTATCTAATATATTGTCTTTAATACCGAAAAAATATTAATTTGTGTATTTATTTGTTTGTTTGTTTGTTTGTTTATTATACTATTTATTATTTTTTTTTTATTAATATTTATTTAATTTTAGTTGTTATTATTTTTTAACTGTTTGTTTATTTATTTATTAGTTTTTAATAGTTTATTATTAATTTATTAATATTAGTTTAGTTTTAGTTTTTTTTTTCTTTGTATGTTTATTTATTTATTTATTTATTTATTAGGTCATTAATTTATTAGTTTTATATTTATTATTTCATTATTAATTTATTCATATTAGTTTAGATTTAGTTTTTAGTCCTTTTATATTTTTTATTTTCATATTTTTAATTAATTACTAATTTATTGTTTTTTTATTTAAGTTTATTATTCATTTAATAATATTAATTTAGTGTGTTATTATTATTATATTTTTATATTTATTTATTTAGTTTATTAATAGTTTATTATTATTTTTAATACTAATTTTGGTTTGTTTTTATTCTTTTTTATTTTTTATTATTTTAATACTAATTTATTAATATAAGTTTAATTTAAGTTTTTATTCTTTTTTTATTATTCTTTTCATATTTATTTATTTATTTTTAATATACATGTTTTTTTTTTATTTAATTAGATGTGGATTCATGGCTAAGATTAACTAAATCCAAAACCACGACACAATAATAAATATATAAAAACGTGCCAAACATGTTTCAAAACCTTTTAGGCTTACTATATTTCAGCTTCTGTTTTTGCCAAGTAAATATTTAAAATTCTGATTAAGCTTTACATAAAATAATACAAAAAAAAGAATTAAAAAACTTAAAAATATAACAATTTTATACTATTAATAAAAAATGCAGGATAATCTTTGTATTAATAAAAAAAAGATCAAAAACTCAAAAAAATACATACCTAGGATTATTAACATTGTCTCCATTATTAATTAACCCTTTTATAGATAAATCATCTATATCTCCTATATCACAATACAGAACTTTTTTTGCGCTCTTTATGTGTTTTTGTGTTTACATTTTATAGGCGGTGAGATTTAGGTTGCACAATCCCTATTCAAAACATGCTGAATGTGTATTTTATAGTTGTGACTAGCAGTTGCTCATGTAGAGAATCCTGGGATAGAGCTTTAGTGTTAGTCTGCCCCCTGCAGTGAGTTTAACCCTTAAAGACCGAGACAGCCGCCCGCGGCTAAAAATAAGTATTGCTCTTAAATGTTTAATAACTTTTGATCCGCTGATCCGATTCATACAATTCAAAGATTGGCATAAAGAAGAGAATCTCAGCTTTCCAGTGCTGTATCACATAACATTCGCGGACTTTCAGAGGCTCCGGAATCAGTGCGGTTACGTCATCAAAATTTGACAACGCTGATTTGACAAAGAAACGCTCGTCACTGTGTCTCCGGACAAACCAGACATGATATATTGATGCATTGTCCCTCCTCCATGCCCAGATTGGTTCAAACTCGCTATATCACAACCAATAAGCATAGGTTTCGCTTTTGTTTGCTGACCAACAAGCTTTTTGAACAACACGGAATGAGAGATAGGCATACATTTATGCGCGGCTAAATAAAACGCAAAAAAAATGTTTTGCATGAAATAATTTTCATACTAAGTACTTTTGCATGCACAGCAGCACAGAAACATGACAAAACAGTGACACAGCAAAGACGAACTGCTGCTCTTGCTGTTTTCAAAAGACGCAAATGAAGGTGCAGCTGTTTGTCTGCATTGCAGACAACCATCTCCAAATCCATATCCACAGACAACCATATCCATGCTGGCACATAAAACCTAAGGATGTTCCATATTGAATCTAATTTAGTTATGTAACTGTTTATGGTATAGTAAATATTTATATCTATTTTTTACTGAGGTTTTGCACCATGTATATTTGGACTTTGACACATTATTTATTATTTTCTTTTTTTTTTATTTGTTCATTGTAAGTGGTGTTGTTTATAGTAACTGAAAATATATTATTTGGAAAAAGTCAAATTTGCTTCACTGTTCTATTATTTTGTAACATATTTTTTCTGTTTAGTTCATTCCCAGAACTTTTGGGCAAATACATTGTCAGTAAATAAATGCATTTTTTTCCCCCATAGAAAAACGCCTTGGAATAACATTAAAATAAATTGCTATAACTTGCTCAGGGAATTGTGGATGTAGACAAAATTTATTTTGGAAGTATAAAACATCATAGCATGTATTTCTAAAGAAAGAAATACAAACTTCATAAGGTTTTGTTTGAAATAACTAGAAAATGCCACTTTTTTTAAAAATCGTTTCTGGAAAATTCTGGAATATTTTCTGTCTGTTCATATGTTTTTGGACCAAAAAATATTTTAGACTGGACCTTTAAATGATACAGATTGAAACTTCAGGTTCTCCTGTTTAAAATGATATATGACACTTGAGGCTGACTGCTAAAATAAAAATAAAAACTGCTTTTAAAAAAATAATAATATAGGCCTATTAGGTGCCCACAAAATACCTCTAGGTCTTTAAGGGTTAAAGCACTGCACAGCAACAAAATCACTTTGACCTTAGCCTAAAGAACACATAATGTGACTTTTATTCAGATGATCTGTCTCTCCTCAAATGCTTTTCATCAATGTCTCTCTTTTCAAGTCCTTTCGCCCAAGCCAAGTTTTTAAGTAGCAAAAAAACATTTAAACTTAAGTATTTTAAACTTTACATAGCTTGAACATGTTCTTCTCAAAGCACTTTCAAATACATGTTTTACCTTTTTTATTGTAAAAAAAAAAAAGACACATGAAATTGAACATAAAATTAACCTTTTTTTTTTTTTTTTTACATTTTAACTCTCTTCCCCTCCCTCCTTCCCTTCCCCAAAGCATCCAAATTCAGTTAAACAGACATACACATATCAAGTGGTTAACACTGTCGCCTCTCAGCATGAAGGTCGCTGGTCCAGGTCTCGGCTGGGTCAGTTGGCATTTTTGTATGGAGTTTGCATGTTCTCCCCGCGTCGATGTGGGTTTCCTCCGAGTGCTCCGGTTACTCCCACAGTCCAAACACATGCGCTATAGGTGATTTGAATAAGCTAAACTGGCTGTAGTGTATGTGTGTGAATACGAGAGTGTATGGGTGTTTCCCAGTACTGGGTTGCACCTAGAAGAGCATCCGCTGCGTAAAACATATGCTGGAATAGTTGGCGGTTCATTCCACTGTGGCGACCGCTAATAAATAAAGGGACTAAACCAGAGAAAAATTAATTAATGAACATAAAACAGTTAAGTTGTCCTCAAGAATTGTGTTGATTCAGCTCATTTTGATTTAGTAGTTTGAATAATACAATTCTGATCATAGCATTTGATGTAGCATTTGAATTACCGCACAAAAACCCATTGCATCTGTTTTTAGGTTTGTGTTTATATGTGCACACGTTCACATTTCTCATCAGAACACAGAGGCGATATCGCACCAGCGCAGATAGAATCACGCTGAAATAATGTTTGACTTTCTTTTGAGGCGTGTTTGTAGCTGCGGGTGGGAGATTCGCTCGCCCTTATTGTTCCTCTCAGGGGACGAGCCACTTCTGTCATCCTCAGCGGCAACGTCTGCATCGCTCTATCGATCAGCTCCACAAATCGGAGGCCAGAGAGCGAGAAAAATAAGACAAAAAGACAGAAGCTGAGGGATATAGAGCGCCTGTAAGAGAGAGAGAGAGAGAGAGAGAGAGAGAGAGAGCGAGAGAGAGAGAGAGCGGGGATGGTGAGAATTGTTTGTCTTGTTCAGAGACGTTAGGCTGAATGAACTCGACTGTCGGTTGTCCTTGATTTACGCACACTGTGGATCGACAGCGCGTCTCCAAACACAGCGGGCTGTTATCACTAAAGCAGCCTTTAATTTCCAGCAGCTCGCGATGTGATAAAGAAAAGTCGTATGCGTATGTTCTGAATGATTAACTTGGACATGATGTTTCGCGAACTTGGCTTGTTATGAAAGAATGTTTGACTGAATGTTTTTATTATATTGGAAACACCAGTTTGCAAGGTGGTGAAACTGTAAAGTTAAAAGTCTGAATTATTAGCCCCTCTGTATATTTTTTCCCCCAATTTCTGTTAAACAGAGAAAAGTCAACAGTTTTCAACACATTTCTAAACATAATAGTTTTAATAACTCATCTCTAATAACTGATTTCTTTTATCTTTGCCATGATGAAAATAAATAATATTTTACCAGATACTTTTCAAGATACTGAGCTTAAAGTGACATTTAAAGGCTTAACTAGGTTAATTAGGTTAATTTAGGATAATTAGGCAAGACATTGTAAAACAGTGGTTTGTTCTGTAGACAATCGAAAAACTATATTGCTAAAGGGGGCTAATATTGACTTTAAAAAGGTAAAAAAAAAAAAAAAAACTGCAATATATTCTAGCCAAATATTTATCCAGAAGAAAAATATTGTAGGAAATACTGTGAAAATGTCCTTGCTCTGTTAAGCATCATGGGCTCTGTTTTAACTATTTAAGTCTAATGCGCATGGTGCATTACGGACGTGTCTTAACTTAACGGAAAAATATGGCATGGTCTGTTGTTTATTCTCTTAATGAGTTATGGGTGTGTTTTGAGCATAACGTGCATTAAACCAGTGTGAGTCTCGTCTCCCATTCCCTTTAAGAGTCATGGCACATTTGCTATTTACATGAGGGCTTTGTAAGTGGAAAAATGTAATGCTTCACTAGCGAGAAAACAGTTAATCAGAGCATCTGCAGCGCGATGATAAAGAATGAGCCTCCTCTATTTGTCCTCTTTACTTTACTTTTACTCTTTACTCCCTTACTTTTGTAAATTAAGGAACTTCACTAAAGACATCCATTAGCCTACATATTTAATTTAGTTTGTTAAGCACAAAGATTTGTTTCAAAACTATTTCTAAATTCTGTTCTAATTTCCAGCAAACGAATAAATAAACCATAATATTAAAGTGTGGTCAAAAAACTGAGTTATATCCAAACATACGTCCTGTTCTTATGCCACATGGGATCTAATACCTGACAGGTGGACAAATCTTTAATAAAACAAATAAAAATATGCATATAATATTACTAATAATATTATTATTTCATATTGATGAGTTGCAGCTGGATAGGCATCCTCTGCATAAAAACGTCCTGGATAAGTTGGCGGTTCATTCCGCTGTGGCGACCCCCGGATTAACAAAGAAACCAAGCCGAAAAGAAAATGAATGAATGAATAATAGTATTAATAACATTATACAAAAGCAAATTGTCATGAATAAACTGAAAAAATCCCCCTGAAGTGAAGAAGGCATCGGGGTAGTGGTTTTTATATTTATGCAGAAAATAATATTTTTTGTACTATTTGAATTGTTTTCATATGTAAAGATATTTGTGTTTGCTGTTCATCTTGTATGTATTACGCAATGATGTACGCATTTAAAGCACACAACTAACGCGCTCTGTGCTGGACTTTAGACATGCTTTCAGGTGGTCAAAAACTATGTTTCCATCCAAAAATGTGAATTAAATTCATGTGCAAAACTGGAATATGGCATAGAAGATGTGTACATAAAGCAGCGTTACCATCCAATGAGTCAAAGCGAATAAAATCATTACTTCCTAATTAACTGGTGCCAAATATCAACAGTTAAAGCAGAATTTGCTGTGTTAGGAGAAGCAGCATGAATCTTTTCTTCATTTAATAAATGACCTGCACCTCAAAAGGCAATCTTGACACGCGTGAGACGCGGCGCACATACGCTCTTGAATCTGGAGGTCAATATATATATATATATATATATATATATATATATATATATATATATATATATATATATATATATATATATATATATATATATAATATAATATAATAACTATAATACTGAAGTCGTTAAGATGCTTTAGAATGACTAAAACAGCATTTTGGATGTTCTGCAACGTGTTCAGCCTGCTGGTTTATCCATTTGCTCACATTTTTATTATCACGTGATCTCATGATGATCTCATGATCTCGAAAATCACTTTTTTTTTTAATGCGCATACTGAAATTATTCTTTTAAAGTGTTTCCATCACAGTTTATGCATATCTTTTCTTATCAATTAAAATCCTACTCAGTTATATGAATGTTTTTTATGCGCATTTTCAAAATTTATGCACATCTTAAAAACTGTTTTTTTTTTTTATGTGCAAATCCAAAAATGCGCATAAAAATAGGTGGATTAGGTGGATAGGTGGAAACATAGCTAATGGCGCAGTCTGTTTTAGCCATCAATGCGCCTAACTCACCTCCTGTTCAAACCAGCTCACCCATGAGTCCACAAAGCGGTACAAATGAATGTACTATTTAAACAACCTGGCGCAAAACATGAAAATAAGGGTTGCGCTGATCTGAAAATAGCAACAAATCGCGCCAAACACATGTTGCACCTTATTGCGCCGGGTGTATGATAGGGCCCATTGTGTTTTGAAACTATATTTGAAACAGGAGAATTTCACAGGAAGGTAATAATCCTGACTTTAACTGTATATGCACATATTCACAGGACGTCACTGCTGTCAGGTTTTGAATGCCGTCTGCACAAAATGCATTAATGCTTTCATGATCAGCAAGATGCAATAGACTGGAACAGGACGCAGGTGCTTTCTGAAGTTGAACATCTTAAATCGTGACGTTCGTTTTGAAAGCGTGGCATTTGTGGAACAATATTTATGCGGGGGAAAATGGTGAGCTGGGTCATTTTTAAAATATGATCATAAAATCTAAGGGGCAGTAATGTCTATGGGGTAGTTCTACAAAAAAATACAAATGCACTCACCATTTACTCACCCTCAAGTGATTTCGAAGCAGTTTATTTTTGTTGTTGGATTAGGGTTAGGTTAGGTTGTTGAACACAAAAAGAAGATATTTTGAAGAATGTTGGAAACTTGGTAACAAGTGACTTCATTAGTGAAAAAAACAAATGCTATGGAAGTCAACAGTTACTGGATTTAAATATGTCTCAAACTAACATATTTTGTGTGCCAGAGAAAAAAAGGAAACCGATTTTGACAGCACCAAAAAGGGACAATGAACTCAAGGGGTTAGATTCACACCAAATGCACAAAGCACTGTCACTCTCTCTAGTTTACCTGCGGGATGTTTTTCACCTCGAGTGAATTTTCAGTTGATTTGAATTATTGAACTTGACTGAGGGAATTCAGTTGATTTAATCTCAATCGCACCACCCTCCGAGACTACTTAGTTTCGCTTTTGTAATAAACCCAGCATACAAGTGTGCAAATCAGTACTGTATAAAACACAATAATATTGTGAAATAATAGCTGTTTTATATGAATATATACAATATTTTTTAAATATACAGTTTATTTAAATGATTTTAATGTAGGCGACGCAGTGGCACAGTAGGTAGTGCTGTTGCCTCACAGCAAGAAGGTCGCCAGGTCGCTGATTTGAGGGTTGGCTCAGTTGGCATTTCTGTGTGGAGTTTGCATGTTCTTCCTGCGTTTGCGTGGGTTTCCTCTGGGTGCTCCGGTTTCCCCCACAGTCCAAAGACATGCGGTACAGGTGAATTGGGTAGGCTAAATTGTCCGTAGTGTATGAGTGTGAATGAGTGTGTCTGGATGTTTCCCAGAGATGGGTTGCGGCTGGAAGGGCATCCGCTGCATAAAAAATGTGCTGGATAAGTTGGCGGTTCATTTCGCTGTGGCGACCCCGGATTAATAAAGCCGAAAAGAAAATGAATGAATGAATTATTTTAATGTAGGGCAACACAGTGGCTCAGAGGTTAGCACTGTTGCCTTATAGCAAGAAGGATACTGGTTTGGGTCACTTGGCATTTCTGTGTGGAGTTTGCATGTTCTCCCTGTGTTGGCATGGGTTTCCTCCGGATGCTCTGGTTTCCCCTACAGTCCAAAGACATCTGCTATAGGTAAATTGAATAGTTGGTGGTTCATTCCCCTGATAAATAAGGGACTAAGCTGAATGAATAAATGGTCCCACTTTATATTAAGTGGCCTTAACTAATATGTACCTACACAGGAACTAATAGTTTATTACAATGTACTTATTGTGTAAATACATGTATTTACTGTGTACTTTTGCTTGATTCAATACCTGTATGTAATTACATCTGTTATTAACTTTTGTAACTACATTTGTAAATACACTGTTGACCATCCCTTACATCTTAACCCACCCTTAAACCTACCCATGCCACCAAACCTGTCCATAACCCAACCCCTATCCCAACTTAAAAGCACCACAAGTGTTCTCAAATACATTATAAACACAGTAAGTACATTGTATTTATTTTTTTTTAAATACAAGTACATAGTAGTTAAGGACACTTAAAATAAAGTGGGACCGAATAAATTTATTGATATGATTGTAATACTGCATTTTTGTCATCATTGTCAGCATAAAACTTCTTCAGAAACAATCCCTCAAGCTTAAAGGTATAGTTCACACAAGAATGTAAATGTCAGAATTCAAGATGTAGATTATTTTTGATTTCTTCCTTCAATTGAATGTTTATTCTGAAAACAGGATTTTTTTTAGAAAAAGCAATGGCAGTTTTAGGGTTAAAAAACACAAATACAATAATAATACTTGTTCCTACTGATGAAACACACTCTTATGAAGCGAAACAATCAATCTGTGCAAAAAAACCTAACATAATTTACAACATTATCACCTTTAATCCACAGCCTCAGGCAGATGGGGAAATCTGACTTTTTTTTTTCTTTTACAAAATAAGAACAGACTCGGTACAGCATGTGGGAGATTCTTAAACTTTACTTTTTAAGCAAGTGAAATTGAAAAGTTTTTTATATAAAGACCAAAAACGGATGATTTTTGGCCCACCTGGTAAAATCTGGCACAACATTATCACACCTACGAGCTGAAACGATCTCCAGAAACAGACAGAGAAAGTTTTGAAAGCTGAAACTTTTGACAAAACAAATCATTAATTCTCAAAAAGCAAATTAATTATGAAAATGCAAAGAAAACAGGACTGTTTGGGAAATATCAATGCACCGCAGACCTCGGAGCTCATTTTGGCAGGTTCCTGTAAAATCCTGGAGCATCATTCATCCACATCATCCAGAAGCGTACGGAGGCATTCGGCTCCCCCTGCCTGAACAATCAGCCTCTCTACAGAGAATGAAACACACACACACACACTCACACACAAAATAATATAAATTACAGCAGTTATGGTCTATATGTTTCAATTTAATGTGCTTGTAATGATAAATTATTTTAGTTCCGCTGCCCAAAGAGGACTTGAGCAGTGTCGTGGTGGCCTGGACATTAGAACAATTGCTGCTGTCAGGGGAGGCTGTGGCCATTAGTCAATAAATTAAAGAGTAATTACAATGGTTTCTGCTTCTGTGACTCTATCTGCGAGACCTCACACAGGTGGAATAGAAATGTGTTCAGAGAGAGAGAGAGATGTTTCTGAATCACATCCAGCTTCAGTAGAAGATGGCGGAGAAAGTTTGCTGGAAACTTCTTCCTCTTTTTCTTTCGCTTATTTTATGGAGATCTTTATGGTGAAATGATAACGGAGATGATCACTTTGAGTGTTTTACATACATTAGAAGTCCTTTAAAACTACAGTAGTGGAAAAATGTTTTCATTCTGATGAGCTGAAAATTCATTCATCATTCATTTACTTGTCGGCTTAGTCCTTTTATTAATCCGGGGTTGCCACAGCAGAATGAACCGCCAACTTATCCAGCAAGTTTTTACGCAGCGGATGCCCTTCCAGCCGCAACCCATCTCTGGGAAACATCCACACGCACATTCACACACACAAACTCATACACTACGGACAATTTAGCCTACCCAATTCACCTGTACCGCATGTCTTTGGACTGTGGGGGAAACCGGAGCACTCGGAGGAAACCTACGCGAAGGCAGGGAGAACATGCAAACTCCACACAGAAACGCCAACTGTGTCGAGGTTCGAACCAGCGAACCAGAGACGTTCTTGCTGTAAGGCGACAGCACTACTGCGCCACTGCCTCGCCTGAGCTAAAAATGATTAAAATTTCAGTTATTGGTTCGAACTTTTTAATCTAGTAAGTTAAGTTATAGATAATAATTAATAGTTAATTAGTTATTAGTTAATGTTATGACATATACATTTAAAGGCAACCCAAGCTCATTCTGGAAACTTAGCCCCGCGGACGTTTCTGGAGACCGCGATTTACGTGGCTGGAGGTACGTAAAGGACGCGTTTGTTTTTTTTCGAGCGAACGCCGCGGGGCGGTGTGGCGCCGCTCCGCCCCTGCTCATCGCGCTCGCCGGCCGACGGCTCGCCTCCGAGTGGAGGGCTTTCCCGACGCAATCAGTTTGACCGCCTAGCTCACAGCGTTGCGTCGGCGGAGCGGAGGCCCCGGAGGAGGAGCCGGAGCCGGCCGCGGTGGACGACGACCGGGATCGAGTCCGGGGATCGGCGCGTTCCGGATATCAGGTAAGACAAAAAACAGAATCTGGAAAATAAGGGCGAGAACGTGGCGGGATCCGAAAACGCGGTCGAGATCGAAGACGGGGCTTTTGCTTTTTTTTTTTCCCCGATCCGGCAGCTTTTCGCGCGAGAACGGCGCGGGCGCGAACGCTGCGCCCTCCCGAGAGGCGCCTGCCCGAGACGCGAAAAAGCGCGCACAGCGGCCTCTCGCGAATCCGCGAAAACAAAAAAACGCTCGAATACGTACCTCCCGGGACGTAAATCGCGGTCCGCAGAAACGTCCGCGGGGCTACGTTTCCACAATGAGCCCGGGTTGATTAAAGGGCACATAGTTTACTCCTTTTTTATGATTGTAAAGCTTTATGATTTTATGATTTATGATTTTAAATGATATGTAAAGCGATTTGAGTGCCCAGACAAGCACTATATAAATGTAAGGAATTATTGTTATTATTGTTATTATTGTTATACTACAGTAAACTGGTGTTTTGTAGTAAAATGTACCCTATAGTTGTCGAAAACTACAGTATTGGGTTATTTGTCTTTATTAGTACTGTAGTTGTTGTGTTACCACCAACTTTAGAATTACAACAACAGATTATTCCAAGTATTTTACTATAGCCTGGTTCACAAACACCACAGCATTTACTATGAATTACTGTAGTATTTGTTTTTATGTGGGCAGTTTAGGAAGTTCCTCTGGATTTATTTTGGATTTACTTATTTGTTCGTTATGATTATCAGCTGGAATGCCCGTTAAATTCATTACAGAGTACTCCAGCTTATCTGTATGCTCTCTGTTATTTACATAGACCACAACTGCCATGAGTCTTTGTGCCAATCAACACCTACAGCTGTAAACAATCTGGACTGACACACACACACACAGCTGAATATAATTTGCGCTAATTATACTCCCTACATGTCAGCTTTACAATAAAATGGGTAATGTATAGGGAGTGTAACAAGCATTAATGATATTCAACTTTTCATTTAAATCAGGCCATTTGAGTAGAGTAAACTCATTGTCATCTTCAAGAAACCAGTGTGAGATAATTTGTGCTTTATGACATGGGGCGTTATCCTGCTAGAAGTAGCCATCAGAAGATGAGCACACTGCGATCAGAAAGGGATGAACATGGTCAGCAGCAATACTCAGGTAGGCTGTGGTTTTGACACGATGCTCAATTGGTACTAATGATTCCAAATTGTGCCAAATATGTCCCACACCATTACACCACCACTACCACCAGTCTTAACCCATACTGAATCCATGCTTTCATGTTGTTGACACTAAATTCTGACCCTACCATGCGAACGTTGCAGCAGTAATCAAGACTAATCAGATCAGGCAACATTTTTCCAATCCTCTATTGTCCTATTTTGGTGAGCCTGTGTAAATTTTAGCCTCTTCCTGTTCTTAGCTGACAGGAGTGACCCCTGGCGTAATCTTCTGCTGCTGTAACCCATCCGCCTTAAGGTTGGACGTGTTGTGTGTTCAGAGATGCTCTTCTGCAGACCTCGAATGTAACAAGTGCTTATTTGAGTAACTGTTGCCTTTCTATCAGCTGAACCAGTCTGGCCATTCTTCTCTGACCTCTACAAGGCATTTGACCCCACAGAACTGCCACTCACTGGATATTTTCTCTGTAAACCCTAGAGATGGTTGTGCGTGAAAATCCCAGTAGATCAGCAGTTTCTGAAATACTCAGACCAGCTCGTCTGTCACCAACAACCATGCCACATTCAAAGTCTCTTAAATCACCTTTATTCCCCATTGTGATGCTCAGTTTAAACTGCACCAGATTGTCTCGACCATGTCTACATGCCTAAAGGCATTGAGTTGCTGCCATGTGATTATCTGATTAGAAATTTGCGTTAGCAAGCAGTTAGACAGGTGTACCTAATAAAGTGGCCAGTGAGTGTATAACATAACATGTATGTACATTTTCAAATAAAAAATGTAAATTTTATAAATGTGTCAACGTTTATTCAAAATTTCAAATAAACATTAAAATATAAATAAAGAATATGAAAATATATATTAAAATGTAAATTTAGGGCATTTTTTAAAAGACAATGCATGTTCATCGTTACTAATTATATTGTTTACAGTAACAATGAATAAAATAAATTACATAAAAAAAACATTCAATTATTAAACATACATTTTAAACTGTAGGACTGATTAAATAAGACACATAAAAAACCATGTTCTGCACAAATATCGCACCAGTATACTAGGCTATATATGTTATATATATTTGCATATATAAGGCCCCTAAATCAAATTGATATGCAGGAATCTATAATTCCTGACCCACAGTGACCTTTCATCTCGCAGTGGAATTCTAGCGCCAACCCCTCCCGTCCAATAAAAGTCTGCATGGTTGACAGAAAGCACAGTGGCAGTAGCTGAATCCAGTCACCTGCAGCGGTAGCACAGATAATCCCATCCGCAGGTAAAAGCACACTTGCATTAGACAAATCCCCAGGTATCGTCAGTGGAGCTGAACGGAGACGCCCGGGGTTCTTCTGTGTGCTCTCCAGTGCCTAATAATATATGACACCCCGACTGCTCTGCTTTATAATACTCAATCATACAGCACAAACATATTCCACCGGCAAACATGCAAAGAGAATAACCGCTTCTGAAATCTGTGGAGATGAGGGAGAGGGCAGGGAATCTGTCAACTTAACACAGTGGAGGATAGATTGGTTAAAGCTAGTGAAGCCGCCTTAACACTGGTTAGTGACTGACTTTAGATTTTTCAGGCAGATTGCAAAGTGAAACTTTTTTTATTTCAATGCAGGTTTTATGCAGGAATATATATATATATATATATATATATATATAGGAATATTTATTTATAAATAAATAAATAAAAAAAATAAAAAATAAATTATATATATATATATATATATTTTTTTTTTTTTTTTTTTAATTTACTTTTTAAGTACTGTAAAGTAGTACCATGCAAAAATGTTTTCTTACTTAGATTTTTTTTTGTCTTGTTTCTAGTCCAAACATCTAAAAATTCTTAAATCAAGAAGCATCTTCTGGACAAGAATTTTTTTTGTTTGTTTGTTTGTTTTTTTTTAGAAATAATATGTCAGATTAAAATGAGTTTTTCCTTTAGACACATTGTTTCTTAAAGCAAGACAATATTTTTGCTTGTCTAAAAATGCTTTAAGATATTTTAGATATTTGAACAGGACCAAAAAAAATGGTAAGAAAAGCATTTTTTGCACTGTGTGTGCAGCAATAGTATTCTACAAAGTATTTTTTAAATTATGTTTGCTTTTATTTTATTTTATTTTTTATTTTATTTTAGTTATATACTTTTTATTTTATTTTAGTTTTAATTTTATTTTTATTAGATATATATCTTTATTAATTTTATTTATATATGTTTATTTTAGTTATTTTTATTTAAATTTATTTAATATTTTTGTTACTTTTTGTTAACATATTTTTATTTTATTCATACTTTTTTAGTTTAATTTATTTATTTTTATTCTATTTGTTCTATTTTGTTCTATTTGTTAAAACTCTATATTTTTATTTAATTTAATTGAGTTTAATATTTTTTTATTTTATTTGTTAATTCTTTTGTTTATATATTTTTTATTTTAGTTATAATTTTGTATTTTATTTTATTTATAATGTTTATTTATTTATTTTTATTTTATATGATATATATTTTTTTATTTTGTTTCATTTTGGTTTTAATTTTTATTTTATTTTATTATATATTTATATTATATATTATTATTATTATTATTATTATTTTAGTTTACATTTTTTTCAATTTTTTTTGTTTATTTATAAATAAACTGACACAGAATGTACCTGAGCTCAGTTTAGAGCTTCACGGCAAAGGCTGTGTGAATACTTATGTATGTGATTTTTCAGGTTTTTTATTCTTAATAAATTTGCAACAATTTCAAAAACTCTTTCTTCACATTGTCATTATGGGATATTGTGTGTAGAATTTTGAGGAAATAAATGAATTGAATCCATTTTGGGAGAAGGCTGTAACATAAAAAATATGCAAAAGTGAAGTGCTACATCAATACTTTCCAGATGCATTGTATATGTGTGTATATGTTGCTTTAGTAGATTGTTTGTGTACGTGGCTCCACCAGAGGTGTGTGTGTGTGTCTATTAGGTGTGTGTCACTCCTAAGAGGTTTGTTTGTTTGTTTGTTTGTTTTTTGGCTCCACCAGGTGTGTATGCATGTGTGGCCTTACCAAAGGGTTTTGTGTATATGTGTGTCACTCCATCACAGGGCTGTGTGTGTGTCTCCAGCAGGTGTGTGTGACTCAGTCCTATTTCTCCAGAATCTCCACAGGATTCTCCATTATCACCAGAGACACAAATAGTCTTTGAATTGTGGGTAACAGGTGTCCGGAAGTCACAAACAAATGATCCTCTCCGTCTCGAGGAGCGCTGCTGTTAGTTTGGACAAAGCCAGCTGAGCGTCGGCACGTCGCGCAACCTTTTTCTGTGTCTTTCATCAGCAGCGCCTCGTCTTCACTAATGAGGCGTAATCTTAATAGTGTGTCGCCCCGTATGAGACGGGCGCTGTGCCATCCTGACTCGGGTGGAAGGTGTCACCGGCTTAACGAGGGGCGTAAATCTGACACTGCACGACCAGAAAAGGTGCTTTATCGGCCCGCGGTGGCACAAACACACACACACTCTCTCTCTTTCATAGGAGACACAAAAAGAGGGAAAGTTAAAGTGAAAGAGGCTCTTGTGTCTGGTGGGTTTCTCCCAGCTGCGGGGTCCTGACAGCTGTAAACGCAATGAGACATTCAGCAGATTTGGCCTCACGCCGCACTCTCTGACGCCGGAACCGTGCGCCCACCTGTGGTGCCCACCTGCTCACACATTCAGGCTTGATTTACGATGTGTAGGTACAGTACGCTATAGTTCTGGTGCTGGTGCTATGAAGGTCAAATCTCAGACTGTTCACCTGTGGACCACCAACCTCTGACCAAACCATTACTAAGCAGATTCTAAGCAGTTTACAGCGTAAGCATAAGTATAGGTTTTATAATTAGGTTTGAATTAAGATAGTAAAAAAAAAGCATTGCCAAAACATTTTATACACAAAATATATATTAATAAAAAAATCAAAAACATATATACATGTAAAGTTGTATCAATTATTATTTTTATTATTATTATTATTATTATTATTATTATTATTAACATTAGTAGTAGTAGTAGTAGTATTGTAAATTTATTAATAATTTTAGAATCATTAGATTTTTTATATTGACATTAACAAGTCAGAAATTGTTATTATTTATTTATTTATTTATTTATTTATTTATTTATTTATTTATTTATTTATTTATATATTTGTTTGTTTGTTTGTTTGTTTGTTTGTTTGTTTATTTATTAATGTTATTATTATTATTATTATTATCATTATTATTATTATTATTTTATCATCATATTAATGTATGTATTTGTTATTATAATTATTATTATGAATATTCATATTATAATTAGAATATTATAATTATTAGATTTGTTAATATTGACATTAACAAGATGTTAGAAATATTTATTTATATTATTATTATTATTATTATTATTATTATTATTATTAATAATAATAATAATAATAATAATAATAATAATAACTTCTTATTAAATTGTATTTATTAATTTGTTTATTATTCATTCATTTATTCATTTTCTTTTTGGCTTAGTCCCTTTATTAATCCGGAGTCGCCACAGCAGAATGAACTACCAACTTATCCAGCACGTTTTTAAGCAGCGGATGCCCTTCCAGCCACAACCCACCTCTGGGAAACATCCACACACACTCATTCACCCTCATACACTACGGAAAATTTAGCCTACCCAATTCACCTGTACTGCATGTATTTGGACAGTGGGGGAAATCGGAGCACCCGGAGGAAACCCACGCGAACGCAGGGAGAACATGCAAACTCCACACAGAAATGCCAACAGACCCAGCCGAGGCTCGAACCAGCGACCTTCTTGCTCTGAGGTGACAACACTACCTACTGTGCCACTGCGTCACCTGTTTATCATTATTAATATTAATATTAATATTAATAATGATAATAATAATAATAATAGTAATAATAGTAATCATCATCATCATCTAAAAAAATAAAATAAATAAATAAATAAATAAATAAATATTAATTGCATTAATTAATTACAAATTGTCTCCACATGTGTTCTTGTGGTATCAGCATGCTACATTTCTTTCTTATCAAGTAGACTGTTATGCCTAGAACAGGTGTCAGAGACATCACTCAGATCTTTAGATCCCGAGTATTGAGGGGGTTCAAGGAGAGGAAAAGCTCTCTGAGAGTGGCTGGGGAGATGAATCCTGGAAATGGGGGTCAAACGCATGTGAACTGCAGGGATGATGCAGCGGTCATTGATATGCACGTCTCTGCTGGTATTTGTGGTGAGGGTTTGGAAAGCAGATGATGCGGCCCTCCACCGATGCACTATTTATAAGTCAGAGATCCTCTGCAAATGAGCAACTGGACTCTCTTTTTCTCTTTCTTTTCCACGGCAAGCGCTATTTATCTCGCCGGTCGCTGATAAATGGTGGATCTGTATGTAGCTCATTCATTGGTGCAGCTCCACTTGTCTCGCTGAGTCAGTCGTTTTTCTACCACTAGCGCTTTCTAAACTATTCATGAAGTGCTCATCAAACGCCATTCAATCTAGATAAACCCTTAAAGGCCCAGCTTTAAAATGTGCATTTTTTTAATACAATGTTTGACGTAATCTCAACTGAATTATAAAGAGAGGGCGGGGCATATAGTAGCTCCTCCCTTTAAAAAGCAGCCAGTAGCTTTTAGCTTTTTTAGAGTGGTTGAGATCAAGCGCTATCAGCTGAAAATCAAATGAGAAATGTCTTGAAGGGGCGGGGCATGTCAGATGCTAGAGATCATTTGATTGGTCAGAAGATTTAATGAGAAGCTGAAGTATGAGGTAATGTCAAAATTCCAGGCTCATTGAGAAAACGTATCCAGGAGTACATTTTTACAAACCAACAAAATATTTTGTATTTATTTTATTTATTTACTTATTTAGCCACGAAAGTCCCATTGAGACACAATATCTCTTCTACCAGGAAGTCTTGGTCAAGACAGACAGCAAGACAATGAGACACAGTTACAAAAAAGACTGAAAAATGCACATCACAACACTTAGAGCTCTATTTTAACAATCTAGGCGCAAAGTCAAAAGCCCATGGCGCAAAAGCATTAAAGGCGTGTGTGAATCCACTTTTGCTATTTTAAGGATGGAATAATATTCTCTGCATTCTGGCGCATGGTCTAACAGGGTTGTTCTTATTCTCTTAATGAGCTCTGGATTAGTTTTGAGCATAACGTGCATTAAACCAATCAGAGACTCATCTCCCGTTCCCTTAAGGAGTCAACAAGGCGGACATTGTTGAGCGAAAACAGTTAAACAGTGCATCTGCAGCACGAGGATAAAGAACGAGCCTCCTCCATTCAGCCTCTTTACTTTCTCTTTACTTTACTTTTACTCTTCTTTACTTTCGTGGAGCAAGGAAAGGGTGGGAACTCAGTCAACTGAAGACATCCATTAGCCTACATATTTAATTTAGTTCGTTAAGCACAAAGATTTTCTGCAAAACTGTTTCTAAATTCAGTTCTATTTTTCAGCAAAGGAATAAATAAACAATAATATCGAAGTGTGGTCAGAAGATTGAGTTACGTCGAAACACACGGCCTATTCTTATGCCTCATATGGCGATGCAGATGTCTCCAAAACCTGACAGGTGGACAAATCTAAATTTGTTTTTATTAAAACAAATATAAATGATCATAAAATGAATACTACTAATAATAATAACATTATACAAAAGCAAATTATCATGAATGAACTGAAAAAGCCCCCCGAGATTAAGCATGGAAGCAGTGGTTTTTATATTTATGTAGAAAATAATACATTTAAATAATAAATAATATTTTAATCCTTTGATTTTTGTTCATATGTAAAGATATTTGTGTATTGCTGTACACTCTGTGTGTATTAAGCAATGTGTACGCATTTGACGCATTAAATAACGCAATCTGCGCTTGACATTAGACCAGATTTCAGTTGGTCAGTGGCGTGGTCTATTTCAGGTCCTCAAAATAGCAACTCAACATTGTGTCTTAACGCAGCTCCCTTATTAAACAGCTCACCTATGAGTCCACAAAGTTGTACAACTGGATTTGATATTTAAACAACATGGTGCAAAACTTGAAAATTAGGGTTGCGCTGGTCTGAAAATAGCAGCACACAAACATATGAACCATAATCAATTTTTGAAACATCTGCACTATTCTAAATAGACAAACATTTCTTTTTCTTTTTTTTCATTCATATGGAGCATACTTAGAGAATGTAGATCGACTCTAAAAATGGCATCTTATGTATATCAGCTGATCTGGTATTTGAGCAGTACTCCAACAAAATAGATACACTGCAAAAAATGCTTTTCTTACTTTTTTTTTTTTGTTCTGTTCCTTGTCCAAATATCTGAAAATTCTTATATCAAGAAGCATTTTCTAGGTAAGCAAAACATAATTTCTTGTTTTGAGAAATAATATTCCAATATTACTGTAAGGGACCTTTTCCTTAAAATAAGCAAATTAAATCTGCCAATGGGGTAAGCAAAATAATCTTATTTTTCCTTTTGACAAACTATTTTGACAAAAAATCTAAGTAAATAAAGTTTTTTGTTTTACTGTAATTACCAACTAAAGTTTTATAAATGAAAAATGAACATATGTTGTTTTGTCCTTGACTGTAATGAAGTCAAACTGATATTTATATAAATATGTGTTTGTGGATACATATTGCTGCATTTAATACACTGTAAAAAAAATAAATAAATAAAAATCTGTAATTTTACGATTTATTTTCAGCAGCTGGGGTGCTTGGAAAAAAATGTAAAATAACAGTCATAAAATTGCAGAAGTTCACTATAAAATAACGGACTTTAAATTACAGAAATTTTCTTTAAAATAACAGCCATTAAATTACAGAAATTTACTGTAAAATAACGGACTTTAAATAGCAGAAATTTTCTTTAAAATAACAGCCATTAAATTACAGAAATTCACTGTAAAATAGCAGACATTAAATTACAGAAATTTACTGTAAAATAACAGACTTTAAATTACAGAAATTTACTGTAAAATAACGGACTTTAAATTACAGAAGTTTACTGTAAAATAACAGACTTTAAATTACAGAAATTTATTGTAAAATAACAGACTTTAAATTACAGAAATTTACTGTAAAATAACGGACTTTAAATTACAGAAATTTACTGTAAAATAATGGACTTTAAATTACAGAAGTTGACTGTAAAATAACAGACATTAAATTACAGAAATTTATCGTAAAATAACAGACTTTAAATTACAGAAATTTACTGTAAAATAACGGACTTTAAATTACAGAAATTTACTGTAAAATAATGGACTTTAAATTACAGAAGTTGACTGTAAAATAACAGACATTAAATTACAGAAATTTATCGTAAAATAACAGACTTTAAATTACAGAAATTTACTGTAAAATAACGGACTTTAAATTACAGAAGTTTACTGTAAAATAACAGACTTTAAATTACAGAAATTTACTGTAGAATAACGGACTTTAAATTACAGAAATTCACTGTAAAATAGCAGACATTAAATTACAGAAATTTACTGTAAAATAACAGACTTTAAATTACAGAAATTTACTGTAGAATAACGGACTTTAAATTACAGAAATTTACTGTAAAATAATGGACTTTAAATTACAGAAATTTACTGTAAAATTAAAATAAAGAAATTACTATATTCTCTCGGTTACATTTTGGTCACTTAAGCTTAACCTGAAAGCTAGCAAAATGAGTAAGAAACATACGTCTTTGGAAAGTTTCTTTGCGAAGAGGAAAACATCAAGTGAAGGACCTAAGATCTGCCGAGGAATGCACTGTTTTGTCAGCTTGTTAACCTCTGAGAAAATAGTTGATGGTCACCTAGCAATCTACGTACACCAAACTGTCAAGCTTTGACCGGTCTGTGATGCTAAAAAGGTTGGGGGTGACTGCTTTACACCACCGTATATTATGCACGACGACAAGCTAACCAACTTCTTTTACTTGAGTAGGACGTTAATATTCACATTAATGTTCACATCGCCCTCTGGTGGATTTCATGGATATGGCATGTATGACTAAATGTACCCTAGTAACATATTTGAGATAGTCAAACATGTACACGGCACCCTCTAGTGGATTTGTGAAAACAAAACTGCAAGAAAACATAGTCCAGGGTACATATTCGTCGGTTCTCAAAAAATGTAGTCCCAGGCATATGTCCAGTGAGCTTGGGTTAAAAAAAACGATTGATCCTTTTATGTGGAAATGACAAACTGCAAGCTTTAGACGTTTATATCAGGTTTACATCTTATAAACGCAAATTGTTTCATTGTTTTAGATCACACTAGCTTATAGATTTCCTTAACACTAACATGCTCATATTAACATCTACAAAACTTTTCCACAAAACCTTTTAGGAAACAGTTTGTGCGCTGACAGCTGCACCAAATTCCGGATGCCAGATTTACCAGGACTAAATTGCAAACGTCTATCAGTTTGCCTGGAGGAAGAGCAGCGAGGATGTCCGGAGATTGGCTTGACAGCTGGTTGGAGCATATGAGGAATGTGTATCATTGTTGCATCGGCGGGATTTGTTTTGGGATGGAAGAGATTTGTTTGGATGTGCTCCGTCTTCGAGACACATGTCGCCCTGAAGCCCCTGTTTATCCCCGTCAGCTGTTCATCTGATGCTCAGTGCCTTCACCAGTGCGCATTGATTTTGCACAGTCAGGTCTGAGTTTGCAGACATGTTCACCGTCATCTCCTGCTGTCATTTCTAGGGAAATTTGCTTGACTAATATTTAAAATTTATTGCATTATATTTACAACAATTATATTTATC
Source organism: Danio rerio (assembly GCF_052040795.2). Classification (NCBI taxonomy): domain Eukaryota; kingdom Metazoa; phylum Chordata; class Actinopteri; order Cypriniformes; family Danionidae; genus Danio; species Danio rerio. The sequence continues at coordinate 42,919,255 of NC_141031.1, forward strand.
ACTAAGCAAAAAGCGGTAGCACGGTGGCTCAGTGGTTAGCATTGTCGGCTCACAGTAAGAAGGTGGCTGGTTTGAGCCTCGGCTGGGTCAGTTGGCATATCTATATGCTGTTTGCATGTTTTGCCTGTGTTGGTGAGGGTTTCCTCTGGGTGCTCTGGTTTTCCCCACAAGTCCAAACACATGAATATTAGGGGGAATTGAATAAACTATGAACAATACATCTACTACTGTATTTTTTCATGTTAGTTAACGTTAGTTAATGAAAATACAGTAGTTCATTGTTAGTTCATGTTAACTCATGGTGCAATAACAAATGTTAACAAGCATGGACTTGGATGTTATTAATGCATTAGTAAATGTTCAATTATGATTAATAAATGCTGTACATGTGTCGTTCATGATTAGTTCATGTTAGTAAATGCATTAACTAATGAAACTTATTGTAAAGTGTTACCAAAACTTTTTTAAATACATCACTCACCAAGAAGCCTTACCCTAACCCATCGCGCACCCTGCCACCTTGGAGCCTTCGGATTTGACCGCTGACAATGTCCTCTAATAAGGCCAACACTGCCTTTGCCATAGACTAAAGGCTGATTTATAATTCTGTGTCAAACGCCGGCGTATGCTACGGCGCTGACGCATAGCCCTTCGCCGTGGCCATCGGCGTCACTGACGTGCACCTCTCAAAAATTTTAACTACACGTCGCAACAACACATAGCGCAAGCTCTGTGATTGGTCGGCTTGGTAGCGCTGACGAGTCTGGGCGGGACCGAGAGCCGCACGAATGGCGCGAGCGATTGTTTACAAGTGTGGAGTCCCGTGAAGGAGCTCCGGATGGAAAGTTTTGTTTTGTGTTTACCCCATAGTTAAAGTTGTTGCACGTCTGCCGGTTCCTGCCTCAAAATGAGCGAGTTTGAGCCACTTGTACATCCCGGAAGTGTTCAGGAAAAGCTAAAAAGCAGCGAAGAAACTCGACAAAGAGGAACATTTACACCTCACTGCCAACTAGCGTTTCGGAAGTGTTAATGGAGACCAACAGAGACAGCGCGCAGAAGTATAAATGCACAGCCACGCGCGTTGCATGCGCTGTGGGTTACGCCGGTCACTTCACGCAAAAGTATAAATCCGGCTTAAGGGTTGTATAAATTTTCAAATGCTTTAATATTCTAGGTTCTAAATCACATAATTGGTAAAAATATATATATGTATATATTGTGTCATTGAACCCATTTTATCAATTATGAATTAATACCAATGTTTTTCACATGTGTTGCTGTGATACTTTGTAGTATGCAATTTAGCAAAATTGCCTCCAGGAGTCTCCAATGGAAATAAAACAAACACACAAAAGACATACACGTACGCCAGACATGAAGTTGGGTAGACCAACGTACATTCTCACGCTAATTTCATCGTTAGTAAGTCCAAACGTGAGGGTGAAATCTGGTGTACGCAGTTTTTGTGCCTACACAGTGTTGATACATGAGGCCCCAGGAGTTTGCTTTCTGAACTATCTGAGACTTCACCCAGATCGTTTGTTTTCTTATTTTAAGCATAAACAAGATTTTTTTGTTTATTTATTTGTAACTAAACTGTATAATCTGTAACAATAAAATCTAAAAATAGAAAACACGATTTACGTTCAGACACTCTGACTATCATATTGGCCTTTCTCCATTTTTTTACTGTCATTTTTTTCTTGAATATTTCTCCTTGACTGTTTGAGTCAGGTCAGTTTCCAGATGCTGGTGTGTGTGTGGTGTAGGATGTACAGTGTTGGTCAATGGGCTTCAATGACAGTCTCCACATAACTGAATGGAATTACTGATGGCAACAATATGAGACCAAAGCCACATCTCCTTCTTTTTATATGTACATTTTTTATATTCCATCCTCTCTCAATGGAGTCCATCAGTGTCAAGAAGATAGACAGAAAGTATATTAAAACAATATTAAAATATACAACAACCCAAAAAGTATTTGAACATCCTTTTAAAAACATCTGAATGTCATTTCCCAGATATTATAAGGCTTCGTTCTTCTATATAATGCCCATTTTTCACAATTCAATCTCCATCTGATGCATAAAACCAAATCCAACTCTACTTTTTCATCTTCTCGTTGAATATCTTTCACAGAAACGTGTCACATTATTATAATAAAATGGCCAGTGAATGCTGTTTTATGTTGACTTTAAAGTGTCTGAATAGATTTTGAGGCTTCTTTACAATCCGTTCACAGTACAATACAGATGCACAGTCAAGAAAAGAGAGCTGCAATGGATAAAAGCTAAAAAAAAAAAAAAGTTTATTAAATTAAATGAATGATAAATAAAATAAATAAATAACTAATAATAATAATAATAATAAATAAATAAATAAATAAGTAAAATAATAATTCAATCTCCATTTAATGCAAAAAAAATAAAATAAATTAAAATAATTAAATCAATAAAATAAAATAAAATAAAATAAAATAAAATAAAATAAAATAAAATAAAATAAATAATAATAATAATAATAATAAATAAATAAATAGTTTATTCTCCACCTAATGCATAAAACTAAATCCAACTCTACTTTCCATTCTTCCCATTGAATATATTTCCCAGAGACGTGTGATATTATTATAATAAAATGGCCAGTGAATGTTGTTTTATGTTGACTTTAAAGTGTCTGAATAGATTTTGAGGCTTCTTTACAATCTGTTCACAGTACAATACGGATGTACAGTCAAGAAAAGAGAGCTGCAATGGATAAAAGCAAAAAATTAAAAATTAATTAATTAATTAATTAATAAATAAATTAAATTAAATTAATACTAAATAATATAAATAATAATAAAAATAAGTGAGGCTTCTAAACAATGTGTTTACACTACAATACAGATGCATAGACAAGAAAAGAAACCTGCAAGGGATAAAAGCATTTTTTTTTTATTTAGTTTAATTTAATAAAGTTAATAAATTATTAAATAATAAAATAAAATAAAATAAAATAAATAATAATATAAATAAATAAAACAATAGTAATCTCCATTCGAAAAAAATTTAATTAAATGAATAATAAAATAAAATAAAATAAAATAAAATTAAATTAAATTAAATAAAATTAAATAAAATTAAATTAAATAAATAAAATAAAATAATAATAAAATATATGATAAATAAAGTAAAATATTATAATGATATTAACAACAATAATAGTAATAATAATTATTATAATTTTAATAATAATAAATAAACAAAATTATCATAGTAATAATTATAATAAATAAAATAATAATTCAATCTTCAACTAATGCATAAAATGAAATGCAACTGTACTTTCTCATCTTCCCATTGAATATCTTTCACAGAAACCTGTCACATTAACATAATAAAATGGCCAGTGAATGCTGTTTTACCTTGACTTTAGAAGTGTCCGAATAGATTTTGAGCAATCTGATCACAATACAATACAGATGCACAGTCAAGAAAAGAGAGCTGCAAGGGAAGAAAGCTAAAAAATAAAATAAAAGCAAGGCCTCTCATATCGTTTGAAAAGATGAATTTAATCTCAGTGCAATCAGCTGTGTCTCTGGGCTGATCGTCAGCGGCGGTCCTTCCCCACAGGCCACGGACGCTTCGCTTTGCGGTTATTAACCTGAACAGTGGGCGCATCTGAGTCTGGGTTAATAAGCTGCTGTCTTCACCTCACTCTTTGTCGGGAGAACAATGTTGTCAAGCCTCCAGAAATTGGCAATTTGCAACAGAGATGGAAATGGAAGGCAAGGTGCTCGTCTGTGGAATGCTTCTTTTTATAGCCTGGCCCACCGGCGGAGCCTCGCTCTCCCACAGCCTTTTAATGATGGATATGAAATTACAGAGGTGTGAGACTGAGATGAGACGGGAATGAGAATAGACAGAGACGTGGCGAAGGTAGATAACCAGAAGCGAGTCTACTGTACTTTATTTAGACTGGGTTTAAAAAGGGCCAGAGTTAACAATGTGGTGTGAAAAACGGCATGGAAATAAAGCATCAGAGGAAGTTTCTGAAGCTTGTTTCTGCTTTCATTTATGCATTTGAACACAACAAGCACACTACTGAACAAAGTGGTTTTGGAATAAAAACAAACTCTGGAGCTGTTCACTTGTCATGAAAAAGCAGTCTCAACCATAAATCATGATGCTAGCTTTTGTTTTGTTTTGTTTCATTTCATTTTTTAATTTAATTTTATTCATTTTGTTTATTTTATTTTTAAAAAATACATTTATTTGACTTTTTTTATTTTATTTATTTTACATTTTATTTGTATTTTATTTATATTACATTTGATTTTTATTTTATTTTATTCACATTTTATTTTTTATTTAATTTATTTGACATTTTATCTGTTAATGTATTTACAATTCTATTTTTTGTTTAATTTATTTTTAGATTCTTTGTTTAATATTTAATTTTACATTTTTTATTATTTATTTAAATATTATTTTAGATTTTATTTTATATTATATTTTTATTCATTTATTTACAATTCCATTTTTTTGATTTTTTTTTTATTTAGTTTTAGATTTTTTAAATTTCATTTTAACATATATTTTTTTATTTATTATTGATTTATTTTTGTTTATTTAATTTTTTAACATTATTTGACATTTTATTTAATATAATATTTTTATTTATTTATTTATTTTTCACAATTCTATTTTTTTAGGTTTTTTAGTTTATTACACATTTTGTTTGTTTTTTGTATTTACAATTTCATTTTCTATTTAATTTATTTTTAGATTTTTTTGTTTAATATTTTATTTTTCATTTTATTTTAGATTTGTAATTTTTTATTATTTGTTTAAATAATATTTTACATTTTATTTAATATCATATTTTTATTCATTTGTTTATTTTTTACAATTCTATATATTTTTTTTGTTTATTTTATTTCATTTAACATAAAAAATCTTTCTAATGCAAATTTGCACCCCACAATTCTTTTGCATTTTATTTATCTACAATTGTTTTTGTCAGTTTGTTTTTTGTATATATTCACATGTACATGTTTTAAACATTTATTTAAGTTAACTTTTAATTTATAATAATATTTTTAGCATTTTGCATTGCGAATTGGAGTGGAGACCTTGTCAGTTTAAGTCAGTAAGGATTATTCTTTTTCCAAGTTCTAAGTTCCTGATTTCCTTATTCTAAAGGACAATAATGCCCTACAACAGAGAAGAAGCTCTGCTCTAAAACAGTGCTATTCTGTATCTCACAGTGCTAATGCGGTAGTTCAGAGGGAAGTACTCCATCGAGCTGCTTTTGAAGCATGTGTTGATTCTGATTGATTTTTGAAGGCTCGTCCGTCAGATGCGCAGCACCACGCAATACAAAACTAAGCGCCAGCCAGTACACAGCGAGGAAGATACCTACAGTTGAAATCAAAATGATTAGCCCTCCTGTGAATTTTATTTATTTATTATTCTGTTTTATTTCGGCTAGAATAAAAACAGTTTTTAATATTTTAAAGGTTTTAAAGACACTATTATTAGCCTCCTTAAGCAATTTTTTTATATTATACAATGATTTGCCTAACCTAATTAACTTAATGAACCTAGTTAAATGTCACTTTAAGCTGAATCGAAGTGTCTTGAAAAATATCTAGTAAAATATTATTTACTGTCATCATGGCAAAGAGAAAAGAAATCAGTTATTAGAAATTAGTTATTAAAACAATTATGTTTACAAATGTGTTGAAATTAATGTTAAAAATAAATTAGGGAATATAATATACAGGGGGCTAATAATTCCGGAGGGCTAATAATTCTGACTTTAACTGTATATATAACAACAGAGTGGAGATCTGCTCCTCCTCAAAGAGGCTTTTTTTGTAATACCCTGCAGTCCGGTGAAAATGAATTTGACTCCCTGTGGGTGTGAATCTCACTGAGATGCAGGAGGGTGTGTGTGTGTGTGTGTGTGTGTGTGTGTGTAAGTGTGGACAGGGAGCAGCCCGAGCCCCTGACAAACACAGATAGTCCACAGCCTCCAATGCTGATGTATTCATGAGGAGTCCTGCACCTCCAATGACTTAATTAACCCTGTGCAGATGCTCCAGCATGGGTCCTGCCACAGCAGATAACAGCAGGAGAACATGCAGGAAAACACATCATGCGTCGCTGTATCTCACGCTAGACTGGGGGAATGTTCTAGGTGTCTTGTCTCGCCTTTATGTTTCTCACACAACAACAGCGGCATTGTCGATTCGCTGAGATGTTTTGGAAAACTTTTTTTAAAAGGAATTTAAAGTGCAACTTGGAAGATTAGAGTTGCTTGTGTCACGTTAACAACAGTTCTGATTTGCTTTGCTTTCTGACTATTTGCAGTTGAAGACTAAATTACTCACCCTCCTGCAGTTGTGTAAAGTAACTAATTACAAATACTCAAATTACTGTAACTAATTACTTTTTCTCAGGAATTGTAATTTACTGAGTAGTAGTATACTTTACTCTTACTTGGATTATTTTTAGTGCTGTATCTGTACTTTTACTCCACTACTTTCCTTCAACCTGCAGACACTACTGTATTTTTTCTTGTCTATGGGGATTAGAAAAATCAGTCCTGGAATTCCTGTCCAATCAAATCACACATAGAAGGTAAATCGCCTCATAATGAACTACCTCAAGACATGGACGATTTATGTAGCAAACTGTTTGGAAGCATTAAAAGTGTCCAAGAAGACGTTCAAAATCAATATCAGTATTTGATGTCAATAGGATATTGGTTTAAGATGCTTGACATTAGATTTTGGTGACATTCTAACACAACCTAAAATCAACCAAATATCATCGTCATTTAACGTTGTTATCCGCTTGTTAAGTGGTGACGTGTTTGTGACGTATGTATACTGTTTCCGGGTCCAAGCCGCCACTCATTTGAGTGGAGAAATCGTTCATTTATGATCACGTTTTATTCCTATCACACATTAAAGTTAATTTGATATAAAATCATAGTGTACACAACAATCTCTGGGCTTGCTGCATAACAAATACCAAAAATTTAACAATTTATAAAAAATTAATCACTTTCTGGCCATCGGATATTAGGCATGGACATATATACTGCCATCGTGATTTTCGAAAGCCTTAAATCGCTTTGTAAACGTTTATTACCATTTCATGAGTCTCCCCATTCAGTTGAATAGAGCCCGGAAGCCGCTTCGTGTGACGTCACACTTAACAAGAGGATTAGACATGAAAATAAGGTTATCCTTAGACACTGAATTTTGGTTACCTGACATAACATAACATAACATGACATAACAACCTAAATCTAACCTAATATTAACGTCCTATGACGTTGTGTGCCTGCTGGGCAATAAATAAATGCACTACAGAATGTTACGTTTGCACACATCCACAAATTACATATAATGCATCAGCTTTTCAAGTTTTTCACAGCGTAATACTCACTACTTACTACTCATGAGTACTTTTAAAAGGGCTACTTTTTACTCTTACTTTGAGTAATATTTACAACAGATACCTTTACTCTACTTACACTACATTTTTAGTCAAGTATTGGTACTTTTACTTGAGTATGATTTTTCGGTACTCTTTCCACCACTGCCCTCTTGTGAAGTTTTAATACATTTACTTTACTTTTAACTATTTCCCAAGTGAAGTTTAATGGAGAGATTTGTTTCAACACATTTTTATATCGATATGGTATTTTTAATAACCAGTTTCTAATAACTGATGTCCCCATCAGGTTTTCTGAAAAGGGATGTCCTGATCAGGGTTTTTTTGCCCTCGAGTCTGAGTCTGAGTTGTTTGATTTTGAGTGGCTACCGATATCGAAACCCGATCCGATACGTCTATAATATATAAAAAAAAAGAATAAAGAAGAGCGAAGAAACAGATCCAGGATATTCCTTTTTTTTTTTTTTTTTTACTGAATACAATTTATTTTAGCATTCAACATTTCTGTTAACAAGCAGAGCGCTTCTGTGAGGTAGCTTAAACAATCAGGTAATAAATGACTTCAATTCTTCACTTTTGGAATTTAGTGCGACAGTAAATATATAATTAAACTTTATATAAAAACGAACAGCACCTCAACTTCAAATACCCGACTTGAAATTTACATATTTCACAGTTTATCAAATTTTAAATACCTCCAGACCACAGACTTTCTTGCGCTTTCCGGTTCAAGCTGCTTCCGTGTTCCACTTTACCGGCATTTAACCAATATCATCTTCAACTTTCCTTAAAACAAGTACAATTATCTGCCAATTTTCACCTTGAAATGTAGATATTTGGACTTTTCAACAATTATAAGTAAGAAAAATATTTTTTGTTGCGTAAATCATATAAACGCCTTATAAATACTGTATAAAGAAGGCAAATGTGTTGCCCCGGGTGTGTTTTATTGCACATTTCAGATGACAGATCCACTAGAGGGTGCTGTCTATATTTATTTGAATCTAAAATTTACTCGGATATATTTTGATGTAACCTATATGAGAATGTTGTCTTCAAATTCAAGTAATGAGAGCTTTTTTTTGTGATTATAACACATCAACTTACTCTGTGATGTATGTTATGGACATTATATAACTCTTTCTCTCCTTCTGTCTCTCTCTCTCTCTCTCTCTATAAATAAATAAATAAATATATATATATATATATATATACATATATATATATGAATGGTTTAAATAATTTTTAAAGGTTTTTAAATTAAGCTTCTCCTGCCCACCAAGGCTGCATTTATTTCATAAAAATTACAGTACAACATGTAAAACTGTGCAAAAGTAGTTTTTAATTTAATTTAATTATTTATTCCAGTGATTTTAATGATGAATTTTCAGCTTCATTACTCGTCTCCAGTCACATGATCCTTCAGAAATCACTCTAATATTCATTATTTTTATTGTTATTAGTATTATTATTGTTAATGGTGATAGTAATTAAAGCAAGAATGCTTGAATGCTTTAAAACTACATACAATAAGAAAGCAGTTTAATAAATATCAATTAAATAACAAATAAATATAAAACTATATATATATATATATATATATATATATATATATATATATATATATATATATATATATATATATATATATATATATATATATATATATATATATATATAGCATATTAAATAAAAATAATAATTACATTTTTTTTAAATGCCGCCTTGATGAACTGAATAATTTTCTTAAAAATATAAACATGAAAAAAAATAAAACTGACTCAAAACTTTTGACCGGTAGTGTATATATATATATATATATATATATATATATATATATATATATATATATATATATATATATATATATATATATATATATATATATATATATATATATATATATATTAAATACAGTCCTGTAACTCCTGGTAAACTATAATTTAGACTCAACATTGCATATCTTGCGATGTGCACATTGTGATATTAATATATATATATAGAATATATAGAAGACTTATATATATATAAGACTTTCTCCAGCAGAAAAAGTATTAAAGGAAATACTGCGAAAATCCTTTTCCTATTAAAACATTAGAAATATTAGAAAATAATGAAAATGTATATATTTATATCCATACATCCATTCAAATACCACTTCCATTCCAATTAAAATATCAGTCCACCTTTGTCTGTGTTGTGGCTGATTCAATTAAAATTCACGCTCATGAATTGCATGTGAACCAGGTCTGCAGTTCTGGATTGTGGACACCTCAGGTGTCAACAACAGCAAAAGTCGGCCTTCATTTACACAGAGCTGAATCCTAAAACTTAAACATGCTGTGCCATTTCCTTCTGGAAATGCAAATCTTGTTTACCTCACTGTTGGACTTTTTTTTTTTTTTTTGGTCAAAGAGTATAAATATGTTGAAACCCGAGGGCAAAGAAAACAGTTTAAAAACATCTCCAACATAAGCGGCGTTATGTTTTTAGTAATGATTTAATTAGGTTTAATAGCTTCCGTGGCTTTACCCTTTTCACACTCATCCAGTTAACACAATGCCGAAGCCTCGATGTGATTTTCCCCGAGGGCCCAAACTCAGCGCCGTCTTTCCATTACCGTTCACACCACAGCTCCAAATGCCACCACCATTGATAACCCCCAGCCCCCAGAGGGAAAGCCTGAAAACGAGACGATCGGGAAGCCCACTCGTATGCAGCAACTCCTGTATGCAATTATTCAGCCATGAATGCTGTGGCCTTTCCATGCCCTTTTGGAAAACTCACCCTGACCAAATGCTCGCTGGGGTTGCTCGGTCTGGGGGCGTTGTGCATTTTAAGGTTAGCGCTTGTTGCCTGTGGTCGCCTTATTGATCCCGGGCAGCCTGGTGCTCTCTGCTTTTTGGAGATAAGGCAACAGACTCGACCCCCTCCTTATCCCGCCAGACTTACAAACACAAACACCCAATTTCTAATCCACTTGTGGGCTGCTGAAGACAGACAGGCCTTTATTTATACCCTTTCAAGCCGTCCTCGGGGTCCGCCGTTCCGATAAGCCGTGTAGGGACATCAGTTTTCTTGTTTGGAGGCAATCAGACGTAGACGAAACCCTCCACCCATCACTGTCCCGAACACCGTCTGTTTCGAGAAAGAGGAGCCAAGCAGACCGAAGCTCCAGGTTCACGCCAGTGTTGATGGTATCAGAGTAAGCATGCGAAAAGGATCAAACTCATGGCTGATAGCGTGCGATAGGATATAGTGGAGAATACGGTATGAAGTAGACCCGCGAATTGGGATTGGTTACAAATGTGAGTCAAACTGAAGGTGAAACTTGACGCTAGTTACTGGAATTGGGGGGAAAGCAGTTGCCTCTTCAACAATTCTCAACCAGGTCAGAAAAGTTGTGTTTCTGTTCATTTCAAGTCCTAAAAGAATTTTGAGATGACTCAAGTTATCTCGAGTGATCACTTTTGAAAGCTCTTGTGTCAGAAATAGTCACGTATAAACAATATTCATGCATTCATTTTCTTGTCGGCTTAGTCCCTTTATTAATCCGGGGTCGCCACAGCGGAATGAACCGCCAACTTTTAATCCGGGGTCACCACAGCGGAATGAACCGCCAACTTATCCAGCTCATTTTTACACAGCAGATGCCCTTCCAGCCGCAACTCATCTCTGGGAAACGTATAAACAATGTATAGTTCTAATTACACTGTAAAAAAAAAAAAAAAGATCGTAAAAAAAAAAGGTCAAATGACTGGCAGCTACGGCTGCCAAACAAAAACCATAAAATTAAGATAAAATATCTTTGTGAAACAAAGTGCAAAAAATAATAAATCTACAGATATTTTCATTAAATGTTTACAGAGAAACTGTTATTTTACAGATATTTCCTATTATTACAATCAAATCCATTTAATAAAGTAACACAATAAGAGTTTTACAGAAATACACTGTTATTTTACAGACTTTTCCTAGATTATTACGATCAAATCCCTTTAATAAAGTAACACAATAAGAGTTTTACAGAGAAACACTGTTATTTTACAGATGTTTCCTATTATTACGATCAAATCCATTTAATAAAGTAACACAATAAGAGTTTTACAAAGAAACACTTATTTAACAGATGTTTTCTATTACGATCAAATCCATTTAATAAAGTAACACAATAAGAGTTTTACTTTTGCTTTTCACAATAAGAGTTTTATTTTTACTTACTTTTACAGAGCAAGTAATTACAGTTTATTTCTTTAATTTTATGGAATTTTAAATGTGTTTAAAAAACAGGAAAAAACACTGTGTATATAATATGGCAATTTTATTGTATAAAACAGACAAATTGCTGTAATTTGTCATTAATTATATAATACATAAAATAACTGTCAAGCTGTTAATTTAGACATAATACAGATATTGTTTGTAATTTTTACAAACTTTTGAAATTAATTAAAAATATCAGAAAAAATACAGTAAAAAATAATAATATAATTTTCCTGTATATAAAACACAAATGTCAGTAATTTGTCTTTAATAATAAAGTACCTAAAATGAAAGTCAAACTGTTAATTTAAAGGGATTGTTTGTCATTTTTCTAAGTTTTGAATATAATGTGAAATGACAAAAAAAAATGACTAACATTTTTTTTAATTTTTTCTGTAAAATTATTATTATTATTATTATTTTTTTTTTACAGTGGGCTTGACATTAACACCCGTCAAATGCGAGTAGATTTCCGCTGTGGCAGGTTAGGCCCCATTTACACTTATGCGTTTTAGTTTGAAAACACATAAGTTTTGCTATGGTTACGCCATCTGTCCACACTACGCCTGAGTTTTCGAGCGCGAAAAGGGAGCGTTTTAGAAACGCTGGAGAGGCCTTTTCATTCTAAAACGCTGTTGCTCCGTCTCAGTGTGGATGGGGGAAAACGGAGACATCTGAAAACGGAGGCGGGGCTGAAGTCATTCGCTACCTGATTGGGGCTTTTGTGTCATTGCGTATCCTTCCCTTATTCGTCAAGCTCCTATCACATGACTATAACACATAGCTTTAAGGCTACCAGAAGACAGCAGACCAGCCTTCAATGTAAACAACATGGACACAGAAACGGGAGCGTTGTTTGCACTATTGTCTCCTTATAGGCGGCATTGCACAGTTATTCATTTGTTATGTTTAGTAACAACTCAACCTCGTCTTCTGTCCACAAAAATACCTCTCTTGCTTTCTTTACCATCGCGTTCATTGTTCAACCGGCGTTTGTTGACTAACAATAACCAAATGCCGAGCGAGACGCATGCTTTCTGTTTATACTGGAACGCGCATGCCCAGAGTGCGCGAATGGTCACATGATATACGTTTTTGGTGGCGTAGTGTGGACGGAGATATGTTCAGAAAGGCTAGGTGAAACGCTAGTGTGGATGCAGGTCATTTTTGATCTAAAACGCCGTTTTAAAACTAAAACGCACTAGTGTAAACGGGGCCTTAGACTCAACTCTGACTTCTGACTTCAACTGTACATTCAGGTCTGCATGTTTTATGCTCACTAAGCTTCCTGCATCCCAATAAAGGACATTACCAGAGCAAACACTGAGTTTTTTTTGATCGAACATATCCTTATTTCACAAGTTTTCATTCTGTTTGTTACCTCAATTCAAGCTCAGGCATTTTACACACATTCTCCAATCCGTTCTAAATGCTGCACAACCTGTTTCCCCACCGCACCATCAGAGGCTGCGATTAGCGACGCTCCTCGATAAGATGCTCAAACACTGATGGAATCTCGTCCTCAGAAAAACCCTCGACACCCCCGCGCACGGCAGAAATCAAATTGGCTTCAATCAGACCCACAATTACATTAGATGGCGTCTGATAGCAGCTCACGGCGGCACATGTGCTCGTCCACACGTGTTTTTTTTGGCGTCCGCCGCGTGCCGTAGTCCTGTCACCGCGGTAATGAGCTGATTGACGGATGAGTGTGATTGCTGACATTGAGGGGAATACATGGGGGGTGATTTGTTACCGCCTGCCACCTCTGTTATCGCTTATTAAATCAACAGGCAAGGTGAGGAGATATGAAAACAGTCAGGACTCCTGCAAGGATAAACAGATCAGCTTCTGCGCCATATGGAATAGCAGTCCTTTAGGTGGCTAAATGCCAGCGTAACTGTACAAACACCAGGAGCTTCTGTCTGTTAACAGCCGTCTGATGTCCTGCGGCTCCAGTCCAGCATTCAGATGTTTGTTTTGGGGTCTCTCGTGTGTGTGTGTGTGTGTGTGTGTGTAATGCAGTATTTATTCAATTTTTTAATATTTTCAGATCTTTAACCTTCATTTGGGACGGTTGTATTTGGTAATACACTCAAAACAAATGACTTTTGCTGCTTGTTCAAATTACTTATTTAGGATGAGTTGAAACAACACAATTCTCAAGTTTTACCCGAAAAATATTAGTAAAAGACTAAAATTAGCAACTAGAAAAGAATGGAGATCAGAATTTGTATTGTGTTACTTTGAATGATTGACAGTTGTAATTTAAAAAATCTGAATTTTTATATGACAAAAAAAGTTTTAAATCAAATTTTTCTTAATATTTTTTTTATTTGAATTAGATTTTTTTGTTGTTGTGTTGACTTTCTTAATTTGAATTAGATTTTTTTTTTTTTTTGGATTAGATTTTTTTTCATTGAAATTTTAATTTCTTAATTTAAATTATTATTTTTTATTTGAATTTGAATTTTCTAATTTAAATAAAAAATGTATTTGAACTAGATTTTTTTATATTTGAATTTCTTAATTTAAATTAGATTTTTTTTATTTGAATTTGAATTTTTTGATTTTGGTTTTGATTTTTCTATTTGAATTAGATTTTTATTGAGTTTCTTAATTTATATTAGAATTTCTTAATTTAAAACTAGAATTTTTTTATTTGAATTTGATATTTTTTATTTAAATTTTAATTTCTGAATTTGAATTAGATTTTTTTATTTCGATTTTTTAAATTTGATTTATAATTTTTTATGTGAATTTGATTTTTTTTATTTGAATTAGATTTGTTTATTTAAATTATATTTTTTAAATTTGGATTTAAATTTCTTAATTTGAAATTGAATTTGATCCTTGAACATTAAACATCTGAAATTTAAGGCAGTATTTGTATAGACATATTTTTAAACTTACCGTAGACGTCTATTCAAATATATATGAGTTTAATTTTACATTAGGCTATATGTAGACAAAAAAAACACCTATTTTTACCTATTTCCAGAACCCCCATTAATTTGCACCCTGTAATTCGGTGATCATCTACTCTTACCTGTTGATGATCCCTGACCTACTTTCTGCACTGAATCTAAATTTCACAAACTGAATTTCTGGTTTTGAATTTCAGAATATTTTTTGTTGTGTTACTGTGGCACAGTGGGTAGCATAATCACCTCACAGCAAGAAGGTCACTGATTCGAGCCCCAGCTGAGTCAGTTGGCATTTCTGTGTGGAGTTTCCATGTTCTCTCCGTGTTGGCGTGGGTTTCCTCTGGGTGCTCCAGTTTCCCCCACAGTCCAAACACATGCGCTTAAGGTGAATTGGATGAACTAAATTGGCCGTAGTGAATAAGTGCATGTGAATGTGAGAGTGTATGGGTGTTTCCCAGTGCTGGGTTGTGACTGAAAGAGCATCCATTGCGTAAAACATGTGCCGAAATAGTTGGCAGTTCATTCCACTGTGGCAACCTCTAATAAATAAAGCCAAAGGAAAATGAATGAATGATACTCTCTTTCTGACATAACAGTCATGAACCTCTGCACTGTACCATTGTTGCACCAAGCAGAGTGATAACATGAAGCACAGGAGAATGGCTTACTATTTCAGGGTGCCTTAAAACAAAATGCTAATGGTCTAATCCGATTCAATTCATTAGGCTAAGCTAAGCTAAAAGTGACTCCACCAAAGCAACCAGTTGGCTTAGTGGATTCTAAAGTGGTTCAAGTCTACTGTTCAACTCTCCAAGACTTATAAAATGAGTGGAGTGTTCCTTTAAGTGCAACGACTACATAGATGATGCATTATGAATACATTAGAAAGCATTACAATCCCATTTATTATTCATTCTGCACGTATCTAAAACTCTGCTGAGGCCGTATCGACTGCCTGTGTTTAATCAAACATATACTGTACCGTCCTTGAAAAAGACAGTATTCCCAACCACCTTTCTCTGATATTTTCCATTTCTACATTAAGTCGCTGAAACAGAAGAGGCGTCCTGTCATCCGAGTGTGATAACAGAACGGTTAGCACTCCTTTCGGCCCTGCTCTCCATGTATAAATATGTATAGTTCTGATAAGATTAATTGGATCGCCTAAGTACACGGAGAGAAGAGAGCTCTTGTTCCGGCTGCTTTTGGGAAATCTGCTCCGGGCCCACCTCACATTCCTCCCTTTGCTAAAGTGCTTCATTTTTTTCCTGGAACAAACTGCCTTCAATTAAAAAAGAAAATGGCTTACCCAAAGGTCCTGAGGAAAAGGAGCCGAGTAAATGGCTTGAAACACACTCACGATAAATAGTCCTGTTAAAATATTAAGCATTCTGAGAAGCGCTCGATACAAAAAAATAAATAAAAATACGTTCACCTGTGTCTTAATGGGGGAAACGTACAGTATGTGTCTTTGCACTTTTAACACTAAGAGAAATGAGCATCATTTACTGTATGGGGAGGCTTATGAAAACATTTCTAGTGCAAAAAAAATAGATATATGGATAAAAAATTACAAAAAAAATAAAATAAATAAGGGCAAAAGGGAGAAATGTTAATTGTTTTGATGATATTAAAGTGCAAATTATTTTAAATATATTTTTATATATATGAAAATGTTTAATGTTTTTTAATAATAATATATATATATATATATATATATATATATATATATATATATATATATATATATATATATATATATATATATATATATATATTTTTTTTTTTTTTTTTTTTTTTTTTTTTACACACACAGATATTAGAGATGAGTTATTAAAACTATTAACTATTATGTTTAAAATGTGTTAAAAAACAGGAGGGCTTAATAATTTTGACTTCAACTGCATTTATAATTATTTTTTATTCTCATAAAAATCTATTACAATCTAGTATTTTAAATATATTTATTCTTTATTTTTTTCGTTTAAAACAGTTTTTATGTGGATTAAAATGTAAAAAAAAAATTTAAAAATTATAATAATATAAATATATATATTAATAAAATAAAACTTAAAAATGAAAAAAAATCATGATCATGAATAAAAAATTTATAATAATAATAATACATTCATTCATTTTATTTTTGGCTTAGTCCCTTTATTACCTTTATTAATCCGGGGTTGCCACAGTGGAACGAATCGCCTAGCCAACACATGTTTCCCGCAGCGGATGCCCTACCAGCCGCAACCCATATCTGGGAAACACACCCATTCACACTCATACACTACGGACAATTTAGCCTACCAAATTCACCTGTACTGCATGTGTTTGAACTGTGAGGGAAACCGGAGAACCCGGAGGAAACCCACGTGAACGCAGGGAGAACATGCAACTCTATACAGAAACGCCAACTGATTAGCCGAGGCTTGAACCAGCGACCTTTTTGTTGTGAGGCAACAGCACTACCTACTGCGCCACTGCGTCGCCCAATATTAATAATAATAATAATAATAATAATAATAATAATAATAATAATATTAATAATAATAATAATAATATATTATTATTATTAATAGTATTTACATTATGTATATTGTTATGTAAAAAATTATATAAAATAATATATAAACAAATATAAAAATAAATTGCAAACAGTAGTATTTTGACTTTATTTTATTACTGCAGATCAAACTGCCTAAGTGACAATTTTATAGTATTTAAATATATTTTTATTTAGTTTTTTTTATAGTTTGTATGTACATTAAAATTTTAAAAAATATTAATATAAGCAGTTAAAGTCAGAATTATTAGCCCCCCTGAATTATTAGCATGCATGTTTATTTTTCCCCCAATTTCTTTTTAATAAAGAGAAGATTTTTTTCAAAACATTTCTAATCATAATGTTTTTAACAACTTTTTTTTCTAATATCAGATTAATTTTATCTTTGCCATGAAGACAGTAAATAATGTTCGACTAGATATTTTTCAAGACGCTTCTATACAGCTTAAAGTGACATTCAAAGGCTTAACTAGGTTAATTAGGTTAACTAGGCAGGTTAGAGTAATTAGGCAAGTTATTGCGTAATGATGGTTTTTCTGTAGACTATCGAAAACAAATAGCTAATAATTTTGACCTTGAAATGTTTTTTTTTTTTTTTATCAAATCTACTTTTATTCTAACCGAAATAAAAGAAAGATTTTTGTCCAGAAGAAAAAATATTATCAGACATACTGTGAAAATTGCATTGCTCTGTTAAACATCATTTAAGAAATATTTAAAAAAGGAAAAAAAAAAATCAAAGGGGGGCTAATAATTCTGACTTCAACTTAATATTATTATTATTATTATTATAAAAAATCTATTAGAATTTATTATGGTATTTTATATATATATATATATATATATATATATATATATATATATATATATATATATATATATATATATATATATATATATATATATTTAATTATTTTTTTTTAATAGAATACCCATTTTAATTAGTTGTGATTTGAAAATAATTAATAGATTAAGTAACTGAAAAAAATGCATAAAAAATTAATATCACCTTTTTAGGAGACATTTTAAGCAGAAATTCATCGTTGAGCCATTTTGCTTGAGGAAAAAATGCCGCTCTTATTCAGACCAGTCCCATTTTCTTTTGGTTTTCTTCATTTTTGTCTATTGTTTTGCCATTGAACAAGTAAAAAGTGTCAAAAAGTCTAAAACTAAATCCGAACTGCAGATCAAACTCTGTCTCCCACTCAGGGTCTGTGAGGTTTCAGACTTCGGCCTCTTCCCACACAGCATGGCATCAGCTGGCAGGACTCTTTAGCTTTGGCGAATAGTAACCCAGAAACATGTTCATTGCATGGCTGAAAAATGAGCGGAAGCAACCACTGCACAAGACAACAAAACATATAAACAGTTGCCATTAAATACAGTCCCGAGACCGATTGTTTCTGTGTCAAAGCAAGAAGTGGGTTGAGAAGAAGAGCCGCCAATAAAGCTCTAGTATAAATGTGAACGTGCAGCAACATAAAGGGTCTCAATGCCATATTAATCCTGCTAGTGCTGCGCTCTGGAAGGCTTTTCGTCAAGCTAACGTGTTTTACTCCATCTCCGATACGCTTATGATAGTAATGAGCTGTACGTTCCTCACATCAGCTCTGAGCGATGGAGGATCCGGTCATTGCTTTGTTAAAGTGTTTTATTATTAGTGTTGAGTTACGAATTGTTTTGAGGGAATTTCTTGTGTATGTAAATTGAAGGAGGTTGGATTACTACACATGCTCATTGTGTGTTTGCTAAATCCACTTCCTGACAGCGGTGTAATGTAAGCTCTGTGTGTTTCTGTTTGTCTCAGGCCGCAGAATGGCTCTATGATCCTCTACAACAGGAAGAAGGTGAAGTACAGAAAAGATGGCTACTGCTGGAAGAAGAGGAAAGATGGCAAAACCACACGGGAGGATCACATGAAGCTCAAAGTGCAGGGAGTCGAGGTGAGAGGCGTTTCACTTATTAATGGCCTGATGTGATCGCTGCACATTCGGAAGGCTCACAGATGCTGATCTGTGGGTTGGCTTGGGTTTGGACAGTTTTGGTTGCAGCTGGCTCTAGTGGCACCAAACGTGCTTGGAAATTGCTTTTTGGGTTTTGTTTATAAATCTCTGGCTATTATCTTACTTAATTTATTTGTTCTTTCTTTCTTTCTTTCTTTCTTTTTTTCTTATTTTTTAATAATATGTTTAATTATTTGTTTATTATTTAATTATTTAATATATTTGGTTTATTTAATATATTTATTTATATTTATTTATTTAATTTTATTTAATTAAAAAAATTATTTAAGTTCAATTTTAATATAAGCTATTTTAATTTAATTTATTTAATTTTTATTAAATATTTATTTTATTGTAGTTATTTAGATTTTATGTTATTTGTTTTAATTTATTTAGTTGTTCATTTTATTTATTTTCTTTTTAGTTAATTAATTTTTATTTTATTTTTATTTTATTTTTTATTTAGTTTTATGTTTTTTCTATTTTTTGTTTCTTTAGATTTTTTATTTCTTTTTATTTTATTTTATTTTATTTATCTTTTTATTTGTTTTTCAATTTACTTTAACTTAATTTTTTTAATACTGTTATTATTTTTTTATTTCCATTTTTGTTACTTTAGATTTTTTAATTCTTTTTATTTTATTATTTTTTATTGTATTATTTTATTTATGTTTAATTTAATATGTTTTTATTTAATTCATTTTATTTCATTTTATTTTATTAAAAATGTTTGTTTAAAGGCAAGGTACTTTTGGTGAATATGGTACATATTAATAGCAGTTATAATAATTGCAATTTTGCAATTGATTTATAGCAGTATATGAATTGTGAAATGTTCTAAAATGTTATATCTAAATATGCAAATGAGTCATTATTTCATGTAAGCATTGCTAATTTACACACATTTCTAGCACAAAAATCTGAACAATGGATGAAGTCGAAAATTCGGGTTGCGATGAGGTTGAAAATTCTTGCCAATTCTTGATTTTTTGAGTCTCTCTGTTTATTTCTGTAAAGCTTGATATATGTGAGTCTTGTTGAAGTAGAGATTTATGCTGGTAGAATTAGCTTTTTAAACAACTGCTTATAAAAAAATGGTATTGTAAGTTATACGTATTTAGACTAAAAGTGACAGTGCCTTCTGTGTTGTGGCCCCAAAGCTCTGGAACCCTCTAGCACTTTTTAAAAAGCATTAAAAGACACACGTTGTTATGTTTTTGGCCAAGCTTTCAATTACCAGTGTGGTGAGCTGGTTTTGCATTGGTGTTTTTATGCTTGGATTTTTAACTTGTTTTGATATGTGTTTCTTTTATTGATATGTTCTCTTTTAGCTGTAGTTTTTTTTTTTTCAGTTTTCTTTTATTGTAAAGCACTTTGTGACTTAGGCCCAATCCCAGTTCTAGCTCTTCCTGTTACCCTTACTCATACAGGGTCTTCAGCATTTTCAAAACACTCTATTTCTACAAGTTGAAGATGACTGTAGTATGGATGCCATAACAAAGCATACATTTGAAGTCAGAATTATTCACCCTCCTGTGATGTACTTCTTTTTTTCTTCAAATATTTCCCAAATTATGTTTAACAGAGCACGGAATTTTCCACAGTATTTCCTATTTTTTTTTTTTTTTCTGGAGAAAGTCTTATTTGCTTTAGCTCGGGTAGAATAAAAGCAGTTTTAAAATTTTTATACAATTTTCAGGTCAAGATTATTAACCCACTAAGCAATATTTGTTTCTGATTGTCTATAGAACAAACCACTGTTATACAATGACTTGCCTAATTACCCTAACTATCCTATTTAAACTAGTTAAGTCTTTAAGCTGAATGCTACCCTAGCAGCAAAGAATTCTGGCCCAGATTTGACATAAAGCTGGCACAGCAGGCATTCATCCGGCACTGGCATGCAGCATGTGGGCTAAACATGGCCCGGGTTTGGCAGAGATGGCAATGTCTTTAGGGTAGCACACTAGATTTGGGCTAGATGTAAAAAGTAGTATTTGGCCCAAATTTTAAAAATGTATATGTGGGTCGCATGTGTTTGACCAGTCTTGACCCACATTTAAAATACATTAAAATAATTTTTGAGAAAAGAAAAAAAAATGTACCAATCATGTCACTTTGAGAAAAAGCAAGTGTGTCTAAAACGCAACGCTTCATAGGTTTATCAATTTCATTGCAATCGTGACACACCAATCTATCTGGCCCAGTTCAGGCCCAGTTATGAGTTATTAACTTGGCTGAGACTTGGCCCAGATATGGTCTGTGTTTGGCCCTTGTCTGAAAGCCAGATTTGGTCAAGTCATGTACTGTACCTTAACTCACTCCGGCTTGTGGGCCTAGCAAAGCCTGATTGTGTGGGCCAGAGCTGGGCCAGATAAATTTTGCTATGTGGGTTGTATCTCGAAAAATATCTAGACAAATAGTATGTACTGTCATCATGGCAAAGATAAAAGAAATCATTAGAAATGATTAGAAATTAGTTATTAACCACTTGAATTCTGCGGACCCGGTACCGGGTCCGTGACGTCATCGACATTCGCTTTCAGATTTAAAGGGCTAGCGTTGCACCAGACCCCCGTAAGTAGTGTCATTTGAAAGGGTAAAATCTATATTTTATGCACATATGCATCATTTTGTTTTTCATCCTACTGTATAAAAGTTATTTACATTTAAATACACAGTATTTTGGATACCCGAGCTAGGTATTTTAAATTGGTTCATTTTCATATTTTTTCATATGACACATGTACAAGTTATAGCTCAAATGAAAGCTGTTGCTGGTGCTCATACAGTTCTCGCATTCTTTTTGCTGAATTATATTCATTTGCCAAACAGTTGTTGAATGAATTGCGGTGTTTCCATGCCGCAGAAATGTAAACAATACATTCATGATCAATAAGCAGCCCCAGATAGCACAGACAGCTGTCATCTCTTACCTTATGCTGTGTGCTTCAGGGCCATTCTCCTCTGTTTTTGAGGTGATGTGCATAAGTAATCCTTTTATATGTCTGATGTGCTCCAAACACTCCAAAATTATGTTTGATCAAACAAAAGAATAGTGAAATATGTAAACAAGGATCAGTCCCTGTGGCTTGTACAGCACCTCTCATCAGTTGGAATGCAATAACTTTTGCATAGATTATGGTAGAGACCTTTTTCTTTTTTCCTATGATTACAGACATGTGCAGGAACCACCAAAATTAATTACTAGACCGCACAGAACCTAAAGGGTACACTTTCAAATTTGAGTTTATAAAAAAAAAAATACAAAAGCGTCTCTTTTTTTAGGTGTTTATTATAACACAGACGACATATACAGTTATTTTAAACACTTTCAATAGTGTTTTATGAAAATTCAAAGGGTTTTCTTTAAAATGATACCACATTTTTCAATTTACACCTCTGCATGTGGATTTGGGAAGCTTTTAAATTTGGGTAGGCAAAATCCAGTCGGAAATCCCCAAATAGGAGCAGAGTTTAAGTGGTTAAACTTATTATGTTCAGAAATGTGTTGAAAAGGATCTTATTTTCATTAAACAGAAATTGGGGGAAAAAATATACAGGAGGTCAAACAATTCTGACTTAAATGGCATATATTTTAAAACAAAAACGCACTAGTGCAAACAACACCTCAAATGGATAATGAGTTACAAAAGAAATCGTCAGAAGTGTATTTTGCCTGTTTGTTTTTGTCTGCAGTGGCATTAGCGTACTGTATGTGAGTGATGGTGTATGTGTGTATGTGTCATTTTACGTGACCTTTCCAAGATGTGAACCCTCTTAAAGCCCGCTGGCCGCGGCTCGTCCCGGTGCGGATGACTCTAATGTGTCAGCTCAGGCGTGGCCCCTTTAAATGAAGAACCGTAATGAAGCATGTCTCCGGTCCCCGCGTTCCCGCTCACTGCCTCTAATGAAGAGAAATGTCAGCACATTGGCGATTTAGCAGCGTGATAGAACGAAGGAACGAATGAATGCACAGATGAGTTGCAGAAAGGCTCCTCTGACGCCTCACCTAGCCGACTCATTCACCTGAGCCGACTCACATGAGCTCTGGGAGGACAGGTGGAGACAGCAGTTAACAGACTCACGCACACAAAACACTTTACAATATTTACATGTGCAGCCTTAGGATAGATTATCTAAAAAAAGCAAGATCAAGTCAAGAAAGAAAGAAAGAAAGAAAGAAAGAAAGAAAGAAAGAAAGAAAGAAAGAAAGAAAGAAAGAAAGAAAGAAAGAAAGAAAGAGAAAGAAAGAAAGAAAGAAAGAAAGAAAGAAAAAAGAAAGAAAAATGAAAAATGAAAGAAAGAGAAATAAATAAATTAAGAAAAAGAAAAAAGAAGAATGAAATGAAGGAATGATAGAAGCAAGGAAAAAAGGAAAAAGTGGAGAATGAAAGAAAAGAATCAAAGGAAAGAATGAAGATAAAACAGAAGCAAGGACGAAAAGTAAGAATGAATGAAGGAAGGAAGGAAAGGAAGTAAGTAAGGAAGGAAGGAACGAACAAATGAAAGGAATAAAGATAGAACAAAAGAACAAAAGATAAAAGCAAAACGATAGAGAAAGAAAGAAAGAAAGAAAGAAAGAAAGAAAGAAAGAAAGAAAGAAAGAAAGAAAGAAAGAAAGAAAGAAAGAAAGAAAGAAAGAAAGAAAGAAAGAAAGAAAATTGGAAGGAAGAAAGAAAAATAAAAGAAACAAACTAAACAAATGAAGATAGAACAAAAAATGAAAAAAAAGCAAAAGGAAGGAAAGACAAAACATTTTAAAAAGATGAAGAAAGAAAAAACTCAAATGAAAAAATGAAGATAAAACAAAAGGAAGGAAGGAAAGAAGGAAGGTAAGAATAATTAAATTGAAAGAAGGAAGGAAGGAAGGTAAGAATAAATAAATGAAGGAAGGAAGGGGGGAAGGAAGGAAGGAAGGTAAGAATAAATAAATGAAGGAAGGTTGGAAGGAAGGAAGGAACAAACGAAGAAAGGAGTGAACGAAGAAACGAACGAATGAAGATAGAACAAAAGATCGAAAGATAAAAAAGGAAGAAAGAAAAGAATCAGAGGGTATGAAGATAAAACTAAAGGAAGAAATGAAGGATGGACGATACGAGTGATTTAAGGAAGGAAAAGAAAGAAGGGAAGAAAGAAAGAAAAAAGAAAGAGAAGTGGAGTTAAATGAAAGAATGATAGAAGCAAAGACAAAAGAAACGAATGAGAGGAAGAAAGAAAAGAATCAAAGAAAAGAAGATAGAACCAAAGGAAGAAAGTTAGGAAGGGAGGAAATAAGGGAAAGAAAGAAAGAAAGAAAGAAAGAAAGAAAGAAAGAAAGAAAGAAAGAAAGAAAGAAAGAAAGAAAGAAAATTGGAAGGAAGGACGGAAGGAAGGAAAGAAGGAAGAAAGAATGAACGATTGAACAAACGAAACAAAATGAAGATAGAACAAAAGAATGGAAGATAAAAGCAAAAAAGAAAGAAAGAAAGAAAGAAAGAAAGAAAGAAAGAAAGAAAGAAAGAAAGAAAGAAAGAAAGAAAGAAAGAAAGAAAGAAAGAAAAATAAAAAAATGAAGGAAGGAAGGAAGGAAGGAAATAGACGAAAGTTTAAAAGAGTCACAGATCCATTAGAAAACCATCATTTGATCAAACGTGTACCATTTTTTTAAATGAATCCGTCTACAAGAGTCACTGATTTATTAGAAAACCAGTTCACATGAGTCATTTGTTCAAACATTTTACATTGTGCAAACATTGTGCTGTTTCTTTCAATAAATGAATCAAAAAGAGTAAGCGATTCATTAGTTTCCCCAAAAATAATTATTCTGATTAAGCTGACTCTTTAAAGAATCAATTGAAATGATTCAGTTATTCACTAAAAGAAAGTTTGATCCATATAAATGACTCTTATGGGCTGCCTCTATAAATGATTCAGGGAAAACAAATTGCACAGTGATCTTTTAGTCCATTTCAAAATTGAAAGCCCCTGGTCACTTTATGTTTTAGTTGTTTGTTTGTTTTTATATAAAAGAGCAGCATTGAAATAAGCTCATGTTGTTGGAAACATTTAAGTAGATGAGTAAATGATGGCAGAATGTTCTTTGGAGCGAGCAGTCCATTTACAATCTCATTTCCAGGCAGATGTAATGCTTCTAACGTATAACACAATTCCACCATTTAGTACAACACAAGCCAAGGAAATGTGACAGGCATGAAATGTGTATTTGTCCGTCTGTGAAAAGCATAATGTGTGTGTGTGTGTGCCGATCGCAGACTCCGCCACAGAACATCCCTCGGGGCATTTTTTCAGTGCGAATCATTCCTCCAAATTTGCTTGACACGTTGAAAACGGGGTAGAAAATGGGTGGACAGCTGATGTTGAATCAATAATCATACAAGATGTTTCTGTCTGGAGGGACGGCAGGTCTGATTGAACAAACACATTCTGACTGATGATTGGTTTACCTGCACTGGGCTGAAAGGGCAACGCTGGACAGTCTTTCGCTTTGTTTTCTGCTTTGCTGGCCATGTAATTGTGCATATTATGATTTAAATGCTCGAACAGAGCTATGCTCAGAGATTCATCACTTCGAAAATTAGCATTTCATACAAACCCCAAATCAGAAAAGGTTTGGCATTATGGAAAATGCAAGTACAAAAAGAAAGTAGTAATTTCTAAATTTACTTTAGCTGTGTCCCAAATGGCACACTATACACTATGCACTCATGCACTATGTACTTATGCACTTACACACTCAACAGGATAGTACATGTATGTAGTGTCATCCCAAATGGCACACTAATGCTTTTTACTAAGTGGAAATTCAACCATTTCCTGATGACGTTTGAGGGTTGCCAAATCAGTAAAATAAACGACCGAATTTTCAAATAATATCTGCCGTGAGTATAACCGTATTCACCATCAGGAGGCGCTATAATCACTCTCATAAGAGAATTTTGCTTTCACCATCCAAAATAAATAAAGTTATCCAACATGTGCGCGCGATAGCTCCGCCCCTTCCGCTACATAAGCAAACCTGCGGTCGTTGAGTGCGTGAAGTGTCCATCATTCCACACTTCATTTTATCGGATGAATGAGTGCATCATCCGGGTAATTAAAGTGCTCTTATTATTTTTAGAGTTTTCAGTGTGAACACACTACTTACACTATTTATACTACATAATGGTGTAGAATTGTGCATAAGTATGCGATTTGGGACGCAGCTTTTGTCTTGTATTTCATTGCAGACAATACAACACACATTATTTAATGTGTTCCTCGTTTTTTTATTGTAAAAAAAGCTGTAAAAATTTAAGATAGATAGATAAATTGGTTAAATAGTGATGTTATTTGAAACAGGTGGTGTCAACAGGTGATTTTAATTATAATTATAATTTTAAAAAGAAGCAGCATCCAAGAAAGGGCTAGTTCTTTAGGAGCAAAGATGAGCCGAGGATCGCCACTTTGCCAACTGTTTAAAAACACTGGGCCCTATCATACACCCGGCGCAAGGCTGCGCAAGACGCGACTCAATAGTTGTTTGTTAGTTTCAGCTTGGCGCAAGAGTCGTTTTGATGTGTTGCACCATGCTGTTTAAATAGCAAATGCTTTTGCGCTCATATGTGCGCCCATAGGCGTTCTGGTCTAAAAAAGGAGGTGGGTTAAGGCACATTGCTGGCGCGTTGCTATTTTGAGGAACTAAAATAGACTGTTCAATAGATAATATCAAAGCTGGTCTAAGTCAAGCGCAGAGCAAAATCAAACCACAGTTATAGTCAGATGAATCAGTATTTCAGGTGTGTGTGTGTGTGTGTGTGTGTGTGTGTGTGTGTGTGTGTGTGTGTGTGTGTGTGTGTGTTTGTGTGTGTGTGTGTGTGTGTGTGTGTGTGTGTGTGTGTGTGTGTGTGTGTGCACATGCCTACCTATTAGGGATGTAACGGTATCAGAATTTCACGGTACGATAATACCTCGGTATGAATGGCACGATACGGTATTTATTGAATCATTTACAGGAAAAACAAAACTAATGAAAAGACTCGAAAAAAGTGCCAAAAGTGTTTATTTACCTTAGCACTGAACATATCAATGACATACAAATTAGCCATCTATCTGTAAGTTTCGAAACAGGAACTTAAATTTTTCAATTTTAGTAACAAAAAACTATTAAACTACATAAAAAAAATAAAGTTTCAATTTAGTATTGTTGAAAACTCATCACATTCAACATTTAATCACTCCCTCACTTAGATAGAGATGGGGTTTTTTAAGGAAAATTATCATATAAATATAATCTGGTAAAAGCTGGGATCTCTGGGCATGTCCCCTGCAACAGAAAAAAAAAAAAAAAAACCTCTCATTTGGGACTGAGGTTTCTGGGACAGAGAGATATGATTTAGCCAAGGTTGACAGCAGTGGGTAACGTTGTGCATTGTCTTTCCACCACTTGAGAGGACAAGCCATGAGTGAGATAGAGGTCTCTTTGCGGTACAAGTCAATGTCTGCATCAATCCAACAAGTGTGCTGTGTTCTGCAGTCCCCATGACTGTTTTTAGTCTTATTCCCCGACTTATATTTCACCACAGTCTGGCAGTGCCTGCGTACTGTTTTTTTCTTTGTCTGTCACCTTTTCTCCTTTTTCGTATCTTTTTAGAAAGAAACCGAAATGCTTCCACACATCCGATTTAAAACCCGCTTTAGGTTCGATAATTTCCAGCTCTTTTTCTTCCCCGCTACTAGCAACACACTCCATTTCCGCATTACTGGATCTGTAGCGACAACAGACCACAAAGGATGATGGCCAAGCCTAGGCTGAAGGTAATTTGTAGTTCCTTCAAACTCCCGTACGCTTCATTCGCCCAAGCAAACTTTTCTCAGAAATATAGTTTTATTGAGTCGTGCGACTACGGTAATATTGAAAAAAAAAATTACTATTGCGGTATGATGGTATTTACAATATTGTTACATCCCTACTTCCTATAGGTAGATGGGACCTATAAGACTTATAGGACCTATTATTTCACCTATAAGATGGGACCTTCTTGTTGTTACCCCCCACAATGGATCTGGAAACAAGAGGGGACATGGTTTAGGTCCCCTGTTGGACATGTCTAAAATCATGTTAAAATGAATTGAAAATCCCTCTGCTGAGTTAAAAATAATAATAAGCAAGAGGGTCATGGGTGTGTGCATGTGTATGGTCTACCTGTCTAAAGGAGGACCTTTGTGTTGTTACACACTCACAGGTTCTGGAACCAAGAGGAGACATTTTTTCAGGTCCCCTGTTAGATATGCCATAAATTATGTTAAAATAAAGTTGTATTTTAATGAAGAAGGGACGTGTGTGTTTGTGTTTGTGTGTGTGTGGGGGTTCAACCAATAAGCTTGTTTCTTATTTCCAAACCCAATCAAGCGAAGTGGGATACATTAGCGTACATTAGGACTTAAATCAGATTCCAATGTGTTTTATTTCGCCTCTACGAGTTGAGCTGAACACACTCATCCACTGAGAGGAATTTGGGTTGCAACAATGATACAAAAGCCTGAAGGCTTGAGAGAGAGAGATGGAGTTCAAATGAAAAAGCTCTGCAGGGCATCGCTACATTTTTTAAATGAGAAATATTATTTGTTTTTGTTGCACGTTTTCCTTTTACTGTTAGTTTTATTTTTCTTGCAGTACAGAATCAATTTCATTTTGTACATCTCTTTTTACACACTCTTTATGACCTTTTGGAGTTCAACAGCATGTATTTATTCCAGCTCATTTAAGATTATATTCAAATTATACTCTGAAGAGTTACTCTAATAGGTTGATTCTTTTAATAAATTGGCCACAATGATTCACTGAATGAGCTGATCCTTTATAATTAATCACCTGCAATACAACACAAATGTTATTTATGAAAGTACAATTGAAACCTGATGCAGAATACTATCAAATCTATGAAACATTAATTTAATTTGTGAATCAAACTGCACCGACTTGTCGGTTTATTATATTTAATTTATTTCCTTTTTTTCCTCTGACATTTTAACCTGACTGCAAACTCGCATCATACCGTAGGTACTTGAACAGCGATGTGGGAGCGAGTTCACCAGAGCACTTATAAAGGGACAGAAATCAAGCCCAAACCTGCCCTGAGCTCTCCATCATAAGCCATTTCTGCCCTCTAGACACCAAACACACATTAAAACACTCTCTCCAGCCCTCCACTCGCTCTGTTTGCTCTGATAAAGAACTAAGCCATTTACCAGCATCCAGTCCCTGGTTACCTAGCGATGGCAGTAGCCATGGGAGCGGTAGTCACAGCGACAGAGAGGATAATTGCGGTAGTTTGGTAGTTTTACTATTAAAGGAAACTAAGATGATGGAGCTGTGACTGAAGCCAGTGGAGAGGAGATCTTGAGTGTGTGCTTGTGTGTGTGTGTGTGTGTGTGTGTGTGTGTGTGTGTGTGTGTGTGTGTGTGTGTGTGTGTGTGTGTGTGTGTGTGTGTGTGTGTACATCAGCAAAAACAAGTTGTGGTACAATATTACCCTGCAGAAAAATCTAGCTTAAACCAGCCTGGGCTGGTTGGCTGGTTTTAGCTGGTCGACCAGGCTGGTTTTAGATGGGTTTTGGCCATTTCCAGGCTGGTTTCCAGCCATTTCCAGCCTGGTCTTAGCTGGTCAGGCTGGAAACTGACCAGCTAAATCCAGCTAAAACCAGCTTGAAAAGCCTGGTTTAAGCTGGACATAGCTGGTTTTGGCTGGGCTCCCAGCCTGGCTAGGCTGGTCAAGCTGGTTTTAACTGGTCATCTCCCAGCCTGACCAGCTAAGACCAGGCTGGAAATGGCTGGAAACCAGCCTGGAAAAGGCCAAAACCCCTCTAAAACCAACCTGGTCGACCAGCTAAAACCAGCCAACCAGCTTAGACTGGTTTAAGCTGGATTTTTTCAGTAGGGTATTTCCAAATCTAAAAACAAAATAAGATGATATGTTTTATAATATACACTCTCAGAGAAAATAGTGCAAGGTTGTAGCAGAGAAGGTACAAACCCTTGTCACTGGGGCAGTAAATGAATCTCTCATTTGTTAAGATTTTTTTTATTACATTAAATAAGAAGTGTCCTTTTAAAAATGCACACATCTAATGTTATAATGAAAGCATTCGATTGCTTTCCTTACTTTTTAATGCTCATTTAAGACAAAATTAGTTGTGTTTGGAAAAAAAACCTCACCGAGATCGGCACCCTTATATGTTATTATTATTAATTATGTGTGTATGTCTGTTTAAACACGCACCCAATAGCCAGACTTTCTCTCCGCTTCAAATCACGTGTACAAAATCCGTTTGGGAAACAGCATCTGTTTATCATTATAGAGCATGTCAGCTGACAGTCATGCACCATTATATGACTGTTTTGAGGATTTTATAGGATGGGCGACGGCACCTGTAATCAAAAGGAAATGGAATCGCGCCATTTTTAATATTTATTTGTAAGTGTTTTCATTCCTAAACAAAGCGAAAGCACAGAAGACTCACATTTTAAAGCAAGGGGCGACCCCTGGTGGTTCGGCGGTATGGGTTGCGTATTCACCTTATTCTCAGCTGACGAGTGGGCGCTGCCATTTGAATCTTTTTGTCTCGCGACTTCCGGTCACATTCACTTCCATTCATTTTTTGACGTTAACAACTGCTCGTTACACTGCTTGATGTTGCAATTTAATATTTCCTTATTATATTATGCTACTTGGTCTGTGTAGTCATGCAAACATTTGTTTGTTGAGCAAGTAGTTTGACCGTTTTCTGCCGTTTATTATTCCTAGTCATTTCTCCCATAGGCGACTGAATCGGAAGTTCTAAGACAATCGCGAAAACAGGCGCACTTCCGCATTTTAGAATAAGGTCAATAGGGAGGCTCGGCTGTTCAGAGAAATACTGAAAATACGGGAGAAATACGGGAAAATACCTTTACGGGATGATAGCGGGAGAATCCCGGGAAAACCGGGAGGGTTGACAGGTATGCTCACACAAATGCCATTTACACACATATATTTGCGTTATATCTGACACCATGCGGCTGTGGTGATCATATCGGTTAGCAATTACATGGCGATTTTACTTTATTACAAACATGCTCTGTTTTAAAATTAATTATGGGGGTGCATCTGATCACAGAGAGTTGTAACGTATGTTTTAATCTCAGTTTCTTTGCAAAAAAATGTTCTGTGGACATGTGTATGCATGTTATTATGCAGGGCTCGAAATTAACCTTTTTGATTGGTAGCACCGGTGCTCCTAACTTTAAAAATGTAGGCGCATCAGCCAAAATTTAGTCGCACCCACCATTATGAGCACCGTTACTACAAGTTTTATACAAACATATTTATTGTATTTGAAATCAACACTAATCAAACTAAAATGCAAAAATATATATATAAATATATGCAAGCGTGAGGAAAATATATCTCAACGAAATCCCGTTATCACAAGAAAATAGGTTTTTATAACATAAGTGAGTGGCCAAAGCATACACGGAGCGCCCACCGGCCCTGCACACACTGCTTGAATGAATCTGTAACGGTATAACTCTGCTGTTCTCACTTTTGACTGTCGGATATTGCACTGATGCTTTTGACACATACTGTACCTTATTATATGCATACATGTTAACAGCAATACCGGTCTTTTTAGGAGTAGCGATGTTAGTTTACTCCGTTTGTGATGGTGTACGTGGTGTTAAATTTGACATATAGCTGCCCCTTGCACGGCGGACAGCATCTGGCGATTATATGAAGGATTAAACTGAAGCTCTCGTGCTAAATGTGGCAAACAGTTACCTGAAAATCCCATACCACAGACTTTTATAGCGGACTTGAAGCCAATGGAAGTCTTCTACTCTTGGTAAAGTGTAGATGGTGGATTAACATTCAGCACATGATCAGTATGTGTCATTATTTGTAACTAGATGGTTTCTAAAACTAAATCTGTCAGTGTTATGTGATCTTCATTCTCATCTTCAGCGCTTTACAATTTTTCGCGGTAGAAGCTCTCTGTCATCCGAAGCCAGAAGGCGCTGAGTGATTGACAGCTGATATTAACCAATCATTCGCGTTCAATGCTAGAGCAGTGGTGGGCCAATAAGAAGAGCGCGAAGGCGGGGCAAGCATTACGGACTAGAGTTTACTGCAGGAAGTTGACATGACAACTGTTTTAAACCATTCCTGAGCGCTGCGTTTCGCTTTTCAAGTGCAGACAAAGAGCTTAGAGATGCATTCTGCGTGAATGTCTCCCGAATCCGCGCATGTGCTGAACATTTTGCAGTAAAAACTGGTCGCACACAACAATTTTCTGCACTCGCAGAAATGCTCCCAAATATATTTTAAGGTCGCATAGATAAAATTTCGGGCGCATATGCGACCAAAATGGTCGCAATTTTTGAGCCCTGTTATGGAGACATGGTGCCTGTCAATAATTTCAATGGTTGGGGAAAACTGTACTGCTACCTCACGTCGCCGTGGGCCTCAAAATCACTGGGATTTGGGTCCTTTAACGTCAGGAAATTTAAAAACAGAGATTATGTTTCTCTCACTCTTATATGACTGTGGACACTATACCCACACACAGTTCTGTCCAAACAACATACAAAAGTTGATTTTCATCATAGGTGGCCTTTAAATAATGCAAAAAAGCATGTTTTTACAACAATGCGCAATACAAATGTAGAAATGTTCACATTGAGAATGTGAACTGCACTGAGGAAAAAAGGCGATGAAAATAATGTCTGTGCAGATGGTCCTTTTTACATTTTATTTTATTTTCTGAAATGCGCCTCCGACTTTTTCCCCTTCCATTCATCCATGAGGAACAGACTGTCTTGGTTATTTGTAAAGAGAACGTTTTTTTAGTATCATAGCATTGTGGAATTTTCCTGCAGTGAGGCAAACTGTTCTACTCATAGCTCTGTTTAATCCGATTTGCTTAGTGCCATTTGCTTTAGTTTGTTTTGTTTTGTTTTTCATCAGTCTTGATATTTAAGCCTATTATGTTGTTTAGTTAAGTTTGTATTGCTTTGACAGGCTCGTGTGACGTAGTGTGTGTACTGTCGTAGAAAAAACAATTCCTCCGGCCCAAGTCGTCTGGCAAATAAAGACTCTGTTGTGCGCATTATGATTGAACATACACACACATCTGTTGTTCACACACAAACACACACACACACAAATAGCATAAGACCCAAGACGTAACAGATGTGCATTCGTCGTGTGAGTTGTTCCGTTCGCCTGGAGACTCGCAGATTAAACCAACAGGAATAAATCAAGGCTATTAGAATGGCTGCTAATGCCTAGAGAAAAGTAGAGAAACAGTCAGGCTAATGCTGTTTGATTAAGAGAGAGCGAGACTGACCAGAAAACAATCAGTAAAACTGGCCCATCTTTTATTTTATTGACCTCCTTGCCAGCAGGGGGAGAGAGAGTGAAATAATTTAGTGGTATGCATAGATAACACATGTATTATGTTGGGATAATACGTTAAAAAAAAAATCCAATAGTTTGATTTTAAAAAAAATGTTACGAATTTTGCAGATCTTTGTGAGCTCTACTGAAATCAGAAATCAAGGCTCATCAGACCAGGCAACGTTTTTCCAATCTTCTATTGTCCAATTTTGGTGAGCCTGTGCCAAATGCAGCCTCAGTTTCCTGTTCTTAGCTGACAGGAGTGGCACCCTGTGTGGTCATCTGCTGCTGTAGCCCATCGCTTCAAGGTTGGACGTGTTGTGCATTCAGGGATGCTTCTCTGCATACCTTGGGATGTCATCTTATCTCATTTTCATCAGCTTTTCCGAGGCTGGGTTAGCAGTTTTAGGAGAGATCCCCAACCCTTTTCTCTCCCCTGACACTTCCTCCAACTCCTCCAGGGGGATCCCAAGTTGTTCCCAGGCTAGCCGAGAGATATAGTCCCTCCAGCATGTCCAGGGTCTTCCCCGAGTCCCTCCCCCTGGTGGAACATGCTTGAAACACCTCCCTTGGTAGGCGTCCAGGAGGCATCCGAAACAGATGCCAGAGCCACCACAGCTGACTTCTCTTGATGTGGAGGAGCAGCTGCTCTACTCCGAGTTCCTCCAGGGTGACAGAGCTCCTCACCCTATCCATAAGGGTGAGCCCTGCCACATGGCGAAGGAAACTCATATCGGCTGCTAATATTCAAGATCTTGTCCTTTCGGTCATGACCCAAAGCTCATGACCATAGGTGAAAGTAGGAACGTAGATTGACCGGTAAATTGAGAGCTTAACCTTTCGACTCAGCTCCTTCTTTACCACAATGGACGGGTACATCAACCGCATTAGTGCTGCCGCTGCACCAATCCGCCTGTCAATCTCACATTCCTTCCCTCACTTGTAAACAAAACCCCAGGATACTTGAACTTCTCCACCTGGGGTAAGGACTTTTCTCCAACCTGGAAATGGCAAACCACCTTTTTCAGGTGTAGTACCATGGCCTCGGACTTGGAGGTGCTGATTATCCTCTTTCAGACCATTCTCTGTAAACCCTAGATATGGTTGTGTGTGAAAATCCCAGTAGATCAGTAGTTTCTGAAATACTCAGCCCGTCTGGCACCATTAACCATGTCACATTCAAAGCCACTCAAATCTCCTTTCCTCCTCATTCTGGTGCTCAGGTTGAACGGCAGCAGATCGTCTTCACCATGTCTACATGCCTAAATGCATTAAGCTGCTGCCATCTGATTGGCTGATTAGAAATATGAGTCAACAAACAGTTGGACACCTAATAAAGTGGCCAGTAAGTGTATATGCAGTATATAAAAAAAATATATAAGTAAATATGTAACGTTTATTTAGGTTGCTAATCGAATTTGCTATTTAATTTCTGTTCAATCGCTGTGTTCGGGTATTAAAGGCTAAATGTTTTATGTCTAATTTAAAGCATGTGTCATGTTTAATAAATTACGCATACATCAGACTATCTATTGATTTACCATCAAGCACACTTTATGGGGTATTGTTATTTATTTCTCTCTTTTTTATTTATTTATTTATTTATTTATTTATTTATTTATTTATTTATTTATTTATTTATTTGTTTTTTGTTTGTTTGTTTGTTTGTTTGTTTGTTTATTTGTTTATTTATTTATTTATTTATTTATTTATTTATTTATTTATTTATTTATTTATTTATTTATTTATTTATTGGTGATATCACCCAATAATTTATCAGTCTGGTAAATACTGTGCATCCCTAATAACAATATTGTGTAATAGCTGAATTTGTGTCAAAAAACTACGTTACCCATAATGCTGTACTGAAAATCGACTGATTTGAGTGTTCCATTACCAAAAGAGCTCTTAGCTCTGCCAACTCCAATAA
Source organism: Danio rerio (assembly GCF_052040795.2). NCBI lineage: Eukaryota > Metazoa > Chordata > Actinopteri > Cypriniformes > Danionidae > Danio > Danio rerio. The sequence goes on from NC_141031.1 coordinate 42,954,811, forward strand.
AGAATAGTAACCAGCAACTTTAAATACATAGGCTGTGTCCAAAATCGCCTACTACTCAGTAGGTACTGCATTTGAATTTAAATTTACTGCTCGACCATTAGAAAAGTACGTTCTATGCAGTATAAAGTTGAGTAGTATGAATGAATTCAGAAGTACTACATCCACCATTTTGTCTTGATCACGTGGTCATGGGATAGTGTAGCATGCATTAAATGCACACTTCGGAATCTCGACAGAAGTAGTAGGTCATCCGGGTACTTCTCACATACTGTTTTTTTATTTTATTTTGTTATGAATTCGGACACACTATTCAGCTCGCACACTGTTTTTCGTACTATATAGTATACTATGGAAGTATGGGATTTCAGACGCAGACTTAGTTTGATATTTCTCTGTAGTTTTTAACTCTGGTTGTGCCACTTGCAGTGTCTTATTGGATTGTAGTGCTTACCCTCATTGAGTCCTGTTAGTGCACAGTCATGTTTGTTGATCTTTTTGTCTGATTTTCATGTAATCCTTTGCCTTAAAATCGTAATTTAGTCATTCTTCCCATGGTTGGTATGCTTCATGGCTTTTAACCATTTAATAAAGACCATTTTTGGAGCTTCAAAAATATTCCTCTAAACCCCAAATCTGCTAAATGCATTCATGCACTAAAACCTTCCAGACTCAAGTTCCCCAGGGGAAGTTCCTACTCACAAGTTCAGAAGTCATAATTATGAAGTTATGTGGCCTTAAGTGGGTCGGTTGAGCGATTTCAATTTTTTATAACTCTTTTCCACTTTTTTTTTTTTTGCCAACAAAGACAGGAAGCTTTTTAGCACTAATGCAACAAAATAAACAGCAAAGGATGCACATTAGGTGTGTAATTGATGCTTTATCTGTATTTTATCATTTGTGTGCGGCCATAAAGTAAGATGGGAAATGTAGTTGAGTCTGGCGCCTCATAAACCGGCTAAAGGAGTAGTATTTTCTGCATGTTTTTATTGGTATTATTCATCTACAGTACACAAAATGCATAAAGCGAAATTGTTTGGTCGATATTTATAGTTACATCTTCAACACAATTCTTTAATTAAGTAAAAATGCCTTAAAGGAAACGTATTACAAGATGTAAAATAAGTCTCTGATGTCCTTAGAGTGTGTGTGTGAGATTTCAGCTCAAATTACCATACAAATATTTTTTATAACTATTTAAAATGATTTGATGCAATTTGTGCCGTTTTGGTGACTGTCACTTTAAATTCAAATTAGATTGTTTTCCCAGCCCTCTTTTCACAAGGGGTGGAACTAAATGAGGGTGAGATCGTCATTAATGGGCGGGGCGTTCCCCCTAAAATGACACATACACAAAGAGAAATTATCAATCAAAGTGTTTCTGCTGGCTGTTTTGATGAAGTGTGATTATATTAGATGTACGAAAACTCTAATAGCCGACAGCTGCTTCTTACTTAGGGCTGTCTATGCTAACAGGAACGATATTGTCACTAATGAGTGGGATTTTCCGTCTTTGATGACATATACAATTGGAAATTTTCGGTCAAATTGTTTCTGAAGGCAGTTTTTTTTAAGTGGGATTATGTAAATTTGAAATATTATATGGTTGTGATTATATAAGATTATATGTGTGATTATATAAGTGCAAAAATGCTAATGGTGGATGGCTGCTTCTAACTCAGGGCTGTTTATGCTAATGAGGGCGAGGTCGTCACTATTGGCTGGGACCTTCCCCCTCCAATGACACATACAAAGAGAAATTGTCAATCAAAGTGTTTCTCCAGGCTGTTTTTATAAAGCGTGATCATATAACAAGTGCGAAAATTCTAATGGCAGACAGCTGCTTTTCACTCAGGGCTGTTTTTGCTAATGAATGCAAGATCATTACTAATAAGTAGGATTTTGCCCCTCTGATAACATATACAAAGGGAAATCGTCAATCAAAATGTGCAGGCTGTTTTTCTGAAGCGTGTTGATGTAAGATGTGCAAAAGCTCTAACGGTGGATGGCTGCTTCTTACTCAGGACTGTCTATGCTAATGAAGGAAAGATCGTCACTAATGAGTGTGATTTTCCATTTCTGATGGCACATACAAAGGGAAATTGTCAATCAAAGTGTTTCTGCTAGCTGTTTTTATGAAGCGTGATTACATTAGATGTGCGAAAACTCTAATAGCGGACGGATGCTTCTTACTTAGGGCTGTCTATGCTAACAGGAAAGACTGTCACTAATGAGTGGGATTTTCCATCTTTGATGACATACAATTGGAAATTGTTGGTCAAAGTGTTTCTGCAGGCTGTTTTTTTAAGTGGGATTATATAAGTTCGGAATATTATATGATTGTGATTATATGTGTGATCATATAAGTGCAAAAATGCTAATGGTGGATGGCTGCTTCTCACTCAGGGGTGTTTATGCTAATGAGGCAAGATCATCACTAATGGGTGAGACCTTCCCCCTCCAATGACACATACAAAGGGAAATTGTCAATCAAAGTGTTTCTGCAGACTGTTTTAATGAATCGTGATAATATAAGATGGTGTATGGCTGTTTCTCACTCAGGGCTGTTTATGCTAATGAGGGCGAGATCGTCAATAATGTGCGGGGCTTTACCCATCCAGTGACATATACAAAGGGAAATTGTCAATTTAAGTGTTTCTGCAGGCTGTTTTTTTTATAAAGTATGATCATAGAAGATGTGCAAAAAACTCTATTGGCAGGTGGCTGCTTTTCACTCAGGGCTGTTTATGCAAATGAGGGCGAGATCATCACTAATAAATAGGAGTTTGCCCCTCTGATAACATATACGAATGGAAATTGTCAATCAAAATATTTCTGCAGGCTGTTTTTATGAAGCGTGTTTATGTAAGATGTGCAAAAGCTCTAATGCTGGACGGCTGCTTCTTACTCAGGACTGTTTATGATAATGAAGGCAAGATCGTCACTAATGAGTGTGATTTTCCATCTCTGATGAGACATACAAAGGGAAATTGTCAATCAAAGTGTTTCTGCAGAGTGTTTTTATGAAGCGTGATTACATTAGATGTGCGAAAACTCTAATAGCGGACGAATGCTTCTTACTTAGGGCTGTCTATGCTAACAGGAAAGACTGTCACTAATGAGTGGGATTTTCCATCTTTGATGACATACAATTGGAAATTGTTGGTCAAAGTGTTTCTGCAGGCTGTTTTATTTAAGTGGGATTATATAAGTTCGGAATATTATATGATTGTGATTATATGTGTGATCATATAAGTGCAAAAATGCTAATGGTGGATGGCTGCTTCTCACTCAGGGGTGTTTATGCTAATGAGGCAAGATCATCACTAATGGGTGAGACCTTCCCCCTCCAATGACACATATAAAGGGAAATTGTCAATCAAAGTGTTTCTGTAGACTGTTTTAATGAATCGTGATAATATAAGATGGTGGATGGCTGTTTCTCACTCAGGGCTGTTTATGCTAATGAGGGCAAGATCGTCAATAATTTGCGGGGCTTTACCCATCCAGTGACATATACAAAGGGAAATTGTCAATTTAAGTGTTTCTGCAGGCTGTTTTTTTTTTATAAAGTATGATCATAGAAGATGTGCAAAAAACTCTATTGGCAGGTGGCTGCTTTTCACTCAGGGCTGTTTATGCAAATGAGGGCGAGATCTTTACTAATAAATAGGATTTTGCCCCTCTGATAACATATACAAATGGAAATTGTCAATCAAAATATTTCTGCAGGCTGTTTTTATGAAGCGTGTTTATGTAAGATGTGCAAAAGCTCTAATGCTGGACGGCTGCTTCTTACTCAGGACTGTTTATGATAATGAAGGCAAGATCGTCACTAATGAGTGTGATTTTCCATCTCTGATGGGACATACAAAGGGTAATTGTCAATCAAAGTGTTTCTGCAGAGTGTTTTTATGAAGCGTGATTACATTAGATGTGCGAAAACTCTAATAGCAGACGGATACTTCTTACTTAGGGCTGTCTATGCTAACAGGAAAGACTGTCACTAATGAGTGGGATTTTCCATCTTTGATGACATACAATTGGAAATTGTTGGTCAAAGTGTTTCTGCAGGCTGTTTTTTTAAGTGGGATTATATAAGTTCGGAATATTATATGATTGTGATTATATGTGTGATCATATAAGTGCAAAAATGCTAATGGTGGATGGCTGCTTCTCACTCAGGGGTGTTTATGCTAATGAGGCAAGATCATCACTAATGGGTGAGACCTTCCCCCTCCAATGACACATACAAAGGGAAATTGTCAATCAAAGTGTTTCTGCAGGCTGTTTTTATGAAGCGTGATTATATTAGATATGCGAAAACTCTAATAGCGGACAGCTGCTTCTCACTCAGGGCTGTCTATGCTAATGAGGGCAAGATCGTCACTAATGAGCGGGACTTTCTATCTCTCATGACATATACAAAGGGAAATTGTCAATCAAAGTGTTTCTGCTGACTGTTTTCATGAAGCGTGATCATGTAAGATAAAATTATTATTTTTTCATATGGTTAGACACTGGCTAAATTCACACACTGTTTCCACACATCTTTGTTTCAGTATAAAAATATAAATATACAAGTGATCTCAGCAGAATAGGTCCCTTTTAAGGTAAATCAAGAGCGTCTAAATGTGCTCGTGAGGTAAATCTGACCACTCCAACATTATTGCAAGGACTTTGCGAGCGACCATGGCTAGACCAGCAGAAGAGTTTGAGAGCTGTGACTCAGCAGGTGTGTTTGTGATAGTACTGATCTCTCCTCTCAATGATTCTCTCCACACCCCTCCTCCTCCTCCTCACGATCCGCTCAAATGAATTTGGAACTCACAGCAGGTAGGTGTATCGAACCCAGAGTCCCTGGTGTGGAGGCTGGAGAAGAAATAGAGGCAGAAATCCAAAAAGAAACTTTGTGAATGAGTAAGACGATCGTGGGGGAGCCTCTGAGGAGAACACTGAGAGAGCTTGCGAGGTACAGAGCAGAAAAATAAAAGCGTATGGATTATTGCTAGAGCTTCTGGGAATTCCCGGAGCGGGAAAAGAAATGATGGCTGCCAATGGTGCTGGAAACTGTCAACTTGTGTTTGTCATCGAGCTCCATCTCTCGCTAACTCTAAGTCTCACTGTCTTTCATATGCTTTTTGTGGACATGAAACAGCATATTGTACATTTGTCAAAGTTAATCTCGCCCAGCGTGGGGAGCCAACGTTTCTTGAAAAGCGAAAGCGTTTGCCTAAATTATCCCAGCCGGGATCCGCTCAGACTAATGTGCTGCTTCATGTCTTGTTGTTTTGTATTAGCACTATTTATACACACATACACCTGTTTATTTATTTAACATTTAACACGGAAAGTATTCATTCTTGTACATCAGTATTCACAGCCTTTGCTCAATACTTTGTTGATGCACCTTTGGCAGCAATCACAGCCTCAAATCTTTTTGAATATGATACCAGAAGCTCAACACACCTGTCTTTGGGAATTTATACCCAAGCCTCTTTGCAGTACCTCTCAAGCTCTATCAAGTTGGATGGGAAGCGACTGTGTACAGCTATTTTCCGATCTCTCCAGAGATGTTCAATAGGGTTTAGGTCTGGGCTTTGGCTGGACCACTCAAGGGCATTCACCAAGTTGTGGTGAAACAACCCCATTGATATTTTGGCGGTGTGCTCTGGGTCATTGTCCTACTGGAAGATGAACGTCGCCCCAGTCTGAGGACAAGAGCACTCTGAAGCAGGTCTTCATTCAGGATGTCTCTGTACATTGCTGCATTCATCTTTCCCTCTATCCTGACTAGTCTTCCAGTTCCTGCTGCTGAAAAACATCCCCACAGCATGATGCTGCCACCACCATGCTTCACTGTAGGGATGGTATTCGCCTGGTGATAAGCAGTGCCTGGTTTTCTCCAAACAGAACACCTTGCAATCACTCCAAAGAGTTCAATTTTAGTCTCATCAGACCAGAGAATTTGGTTTCTTTTGGTCTGAGAGTCCTTCAGATGCTTTTTGCCAAATTCCATACCATGATTGGTGGATTGCTGCACAGATGGTTGTTCTTCTCTAAGGTTCTCCTCTCTTCACAGAAGAACACTGGAGCTCAGACAGAGTGACCATCGGGTTATTGATCTCCTTCCTGACTAAGGCCCTTCTCCCCCCATCACTCAGCTTAGATTGCCGTCCAGCTCTAGGAAAAGTCCTGGTGGTTCCAAACATCTTCCAGCTATGGATGATGGAGGCCACTGTGCTCATTGGAACTTTCAGAGCAGCAGAAATTTTTCTGCAACCTTCCCCAGCCTTGTGCCTCGAGACAGACCTGTCTCGGAGGTCTACAGACAACTCCTTTGTCTTCATGGTTTGTGCTTTGAAATGCACTGTCAACCCTGGGCCCTTATATAGACAGGTGTATACCTTTACAAATCATGTCCATAAACTGAATTGACCACAAGTGAACTCCAATGAAGCTGCTGAAACATCTTAAGAATGATCAGTGGAAACAGAATGTACCTGAGCTCAATTTGGATCTTTTCGGCAAAGTCTGTGAATATTGATGTACATGTGATTTTTCAGGTTTTTTTATTTCTAATAAATTTGCAGCAATTTCAAAAACTCTTTTTCTCACATTGTCATAATGGGTTATTGTGTGCAGAATTTTGAGGAAATAAATGAATTTAATCCACTTTGATGTGGAGGCTGAAGTATGAAAAGGAGCGCTTTCCTGCTGAAGAATTTGCCCTCTCCTGTGATCTGTAATGTAATTGGCAGCACAATTGTCTTGAAACCTCTCAAGCTGTTGATGTTGCCATCCACTCTGCAGATGTCTTGCGCGCCGGCATACTGAATGTAACCCCATGATTTTTCCTTCACCAAACTGGACTGATTTCTGTGAGAAGCTTGGCTAAGATGTTATGTACAGAGTTATCCTGAACCATTGTGTTCTGAACAGTGTTGTCATGCTGTTTCTAAGGCAGTCTAAATTGTTACTATGTGGCCACTAAGGCGTTCTGAATGGTTGCCAATTGTTTATGATTGACTCTAAGTAGCATCTTCGTGTCCATTTTTTAATGTTTGCTCCATTTATTTTACAAAATTCTCTATGAATCCTTGTTCCTCTGTCACAATTTATGCACTAAAGTACATCCCTGACCCCGAGCAGTAGTTCTACGGTAATAATGATGAATAATAATTGGCGCTCGCTTCCCTTTAATACACATTTTGCACAGGATTTTTTTTTTTCAATCTGAATGTAAAACTCCGAACAATTGATTTGAAGTCAGTAGGCTGCCTCTTGGATGGGTGTCCGAGTTGCACCCTAGCTCCAGCCCAACAGGAAGCTCCCATAGATTATTTATCCTCGCTCGAAGGACTACGTGGACTTCTGCATTATTCACAGTGTAAAAGCAAGAGAGGCAATTTGGTCCGGCGTTATGTTCAATAAGCATAGCATCAATCCCCAGCCGTGACGCGGGGCTCTGATCCGGGCAGCAGAGGACGACTGAGACGTATAAAGTTGCCTCGTGTGCTTTCTGCTTCTATCTCCGGCTGTAAGTCCGATAAGACGGTGTGCTTTCCCGAGCAAAAAGATGCAATCGTGCCAGACTCACCTGGGATAATCGAGGGTGGAGAAATCATATTTTATTCAATCAATAAAAGGTCTTCTGTTGTCATGTTCTTTACTCTTCCGCTCTCCTTTTGAATGGAGTACATCATCTGTGTTTCTCGGATCATGTAATATTCTTGCTGAATAATCCATTTTTTTTTTTGGGTTGCTAGATGAAGGTTGGGTTTACATGCGTGCACAGACACACACTCACCTATATATAAATATATATGTGCACACGCTGATGCAGGCGATGCTTTGAGACTCAATCGATACTCTTCTCTTTCCTGCAAAGGCTGAAGGAGCCATTGAGATCATTCTTGGCTCGCAGCCACAAGCTCTCTTATCCTTCAGAGTGTGTGTGCGTGTGGTCTTTCAGTATTGATGTTGTGGTGTGTGCCATGTCTGTATTTTATTGAGTTTGTGTACTGTGTGTGTGTGTGTGTGTGTGTATGTGTGTCGATGATGCAATGTACAAAATGGAGTAGAAGCACATATACGTTACGCTGCATCCTTTAAAAGAGCAGCTCATACAGTCATTTCTCCTGTATACCATGTGCATCATTTATACTTCATGGGGGATAAAGTTACAGATCTGGTTTTGTTTTGTTTGATGTATTTTAGTTTGGAGATATAAAACAAGCATAGATTAAAATGTTAAACTTTCTGGCATTTCCCTATTTGTAGTGTGATAATATTTATTGTAATATTATTAGCTCTCCCGTGCTTTTTAATGGTAATTTTTTTTTTCAACACACTTTTAAACATAATAGTTTTTTATAAATTATTTCTAATAATTTATTTAGGTCATAATGACAGTACATAATATTTTACTAGTTATTTTTCAAGACACTAGTCAGCCTAAAGAGCACTTTAAATGCTTAATTTGGTTAATTAAGCAAGTTAAAGTAATAAGTAACTGGACAACAGTGGTTTGGTCTGTAGCGAATCAAAAAATAATGAGTACTTTATTTAGGGGGCTAACAATATTAGTCCTAAATAATATTAGCCTGCAAAATGTGTTGTCTTTACATATTTTGTTATCTCAGACAAAGAATTAAGAATTTTTACACAAGAAAAAGTTTAGTGGCTAATTCATACAAAATTGTACGAGTTCAGTCGTACGACAATGAACGATTTTAAAAAGGAGGTATGGCACCCAACCCAACCCCACCCCTAACCCGAACCGTCATTGGGTGATGAGCAAGTCGTACTAAATTGTACGAATTAGATCGTACGGATTCATACAAATTTGCTTATAAATCAAAAAGTTACTAATTGCCGTGAGATTGTGTTGGATTCGTCACACTCCCAGCAGGCACATGACATCAGATTGACATTGTACATCGTGGGACGTTGCATTTTATGCCAGACTCAGAAAATCAGGGGTCAGATCCCAACTTCAGGCTGACGTTAATGTCCAACCAAATATCAACATCTAATGATGTTACAGCTTCACATTGTGTGGACATTACCACTATGGCGTTTATTAGCTGTTGGATTTTAGTTGCCATACCTGACAAATAAATGTCAGTATTTGTCAGTAAATGTTAAACTTTCTGGCATTTCCCTATTTGTAATGTGATAATAATTATTGTAATATTATTAGCTCTCCAGTGTCGTTTAATGGAGAGAAGATTTTTTTTCAACACACTTTTAAACATAATAGTGTTTATAAATTATTTATAATAATTTATTTAGCCTTTGTCATGATGACAGTACATAATATTTTACTAGTTATTTTTTAAGATACTAGTCAGCCTAAAGAGCACTTTAAATGCTTAATTTGGTTAATTAGGCGAGTTAGGGTTATAGGTAACTGGACAATAGTGGTTTGTTCTGTAGCGAGTCAAAAAATAATAAGTGCTTTATTTAGGGGGCTAACAAAATTAGTCCTAAATAATATTAGCCTGCAAAATATGTTGTCTTTACATATTTTATTATCTCAGACAAAGAATTAAGACTTTCTACACAAGAAAAAATTTAGTGGCTAATTCATACAAAATTGTACGAGTTCAGTCGTACGAAAATGTTCGATTTTAAAAAGGAGTAGTGGCACCCAACCCCACCCCTAACCCGAACCGTCACTGGGTGATGAGCAAGTCGTACTAAATTGTACGAATTAGATCGTACGGATTCATACAAATTAGCTAATAAATCAAAAAGTTACGAATTGCCGTGAGATTGTGTTGGATTCATCAGACTCCCAGCAGGCACATGACATCAGATTGACATTGTACATCATGGGACGTTGCATTTCATGCCAGATTCAGAAAATCAGGCGTCAGAACCCAACTTCAGGCTGACGTTAATGTCCAACCAAATATCAACGTCTAATGATGTTACAGCTTGACATTGTGTGGACATTACCACTATGACGTTAATCAGATGTTGGATTTTAGTTGCCATTCCTGACAAACAAATGTCAGTATTTGTCAGTAAATGTTAAACTTTCTGGCATTTCCCTATTTGTAGTGTGATAATAATTATTGTAATATTATTAGCTCTCCAATGGAGAGAAGATTTTTTTTCAACACACTTTTAAACATAATAGTTTTTATAGATTATTTCTAATAATTTATTTAGGTCATGATGACAGTACATAATATTTTACTAGTTATTTTTTAAGATACTAGTTAGCTTAAAGAGCACTTTAAATGCTTAATCTGTTTAATTAGGCAAGTTAGGGTTATAGGTAACTGGACAATAGTGGTTTGTTCTGTAGCGAGTCAAAAAATAATAAGTGCTTTATTTAGGGGGCTAACAATATTAGTCCTAAATAATATTAGCCTGCAAAATATGTTGTCTTTACATATTTTATTATCTCAGACAAAGAATTAAGACTTTCTACACAAGAAAAAATTTAGTGGCTAATTCATACAAAATTGTACGAGTTCAGTCGTACGAAAATGTTCGATTTTAAAAAGGAGTAGTGGCACCCAACCCCACCCCTAACCCGAACCGTCACTGGGTGATGAGCAAGTCGTACTAAATTGTACGAATTAGATCGTACGGATTCATACAAATTAGCTAATAAATCAAAAAGTTACGAATTGCCGTGAGATTGTGTTGTATTCATCAGACTCCCAGCAGGCACATGACATCAGATTGACATTGTACGTCGTGGGACGTTGCATTTCATGCCAGATTCAGAAAATCAGGCGTCAGAACCCAACTTCAGGCTGACGTTAATGTCCAACCAAATATCAACATCTAATGATGTTACAGCTTGACATTGTGTGGACATTACCACTATGGCGTTTATTAGCTGTTGGATTTTAGTTGCCATTCCTGACAAACAAATGTCAGTATTTGTCAGTAAATGTTAAACTTTCTGGCATTTCCCTATTTGTAATGTGATAATAATTATTGTAATATTATTAGCTCTCCAATGTCGTTTAATGGAGAGAAGATTTTTTTTCAACACACTTTTAAACATAATAGTGTTTATAAATTATTTATAATAATTTATTTAGCCTTTGTCATGATGACAGTACATAATATTTTACTAGTTATTTTTTAAGATACTAGTCAGCTTAAAGAGCACTTTAAATGCTTCATCTGGTTAATAAGGCAAGTTAGGGTAATAAGAAACTGGACAACAGTGATTTGTTCTGTAGCGAATCAAAAAATAATGAGTACTTTATTTAGGGGGCTAACAATATTAGTCCTAAATAATATCAGCCTGCAAAATACGTTGTCTTAACATATTTTGTTATCCCAGACAAAGAATTAAATGTGATTGCTCTGTTAAACATCACTTGGGAAAAATATGGAAATGTTCACAAAAGCATTTGATATATTATCTTCAAATTTATTTGTAATAGTTAGTTTAGACTTTACCATTGCTCTGGGGGGTTTTGCTTCACTAAATGAACCAACTAACTAACTTGTTTAGTCTTAAAAAACCTTTTAAATAACAGGTTTCCAACAATATTTTACAGCATGTGTCATTTTTAAATGTACGTCTATAAGTTTGCTCTAGCATTTTTCTTTCAGACAAACATGTGACTTTTTGATTTGGAGCGTCTAACAAGCCTTTCCTACAGAGCGGCAAATTGAGTCGCTTTTTCAGGCTTTTGGCTTTGTGTTTTGGGTTGGCGTGACAGACAGGTTACGCTTGCGTGCAGCCGCTCATACACTTCCAAACATGCGCGGTTGATCCGTGAAGCTCAAAAAGAGCCGTCCGAGTAAACACACTAAATGCTTATAAACACACGGCGCACTGACTCATTCAGGCAGACGTCTGACGGAAAACACAAAAACAGAATTATGTTCTCCGTCACAAGTGTGTACATCACAGAGGAGAAATGTGCAGATCGAACAAGCAAGAGTGCAAAATAAAGTCTCCAAAGGCCAGAAGAAGAAAACACACTAAGAGAAAAGGAGAGGAGTTAAGCATTCAGGGCTGTGCTATATTGTCAATGTACTTTTATTCTTATCATCTTATTGTCTTTGCATTGGTGTAATTGACCAAAGCAAAAAGGAATCAAGTCTTAACTCACGAAGTTTGACATTTGAAGCTAAAAGCTAAGCTAAACATGTAGGCTACGCTCAAAATTTTTTTGGCAGCTTGTCTAAACTACATATTTAAAATGAGGTGAAACAACACAATTCTTCTTATTTATTTATTTTTTTGAGACAGTTTAATTGTTTTATGTTCAATCCACTTTAATGTGTAAAAACGATTCCATTAATTTAATTTAACACAGGCTCATTGTGGATATGTACCCCGTCTACATTTCTGGAGATCTCAAAATATGTACCCAGAAGTACGTCTGGTTCTATTTAGTATTACCAGGCAATATGATTACGCCAACAGCTTCTGTTCCTTTTCACTTTACTGCCAACCATTTACCTCTGTATGGACAGCTTTTCCGTTTTTACCAGTTTGCTCAGTAGCTCACCTTGTACGTCGATAGACTAGGGATACAGAGCGGACATTACCGCAATGACAGGGTTTGAGTCCGGCGAAGTAAACAATTATGGGTATGTGGGTTGCCATATCATCTCTTCGAAATCTTTTTTTACAGCCACTCTTGCTTTTTTCCCACACTGATGTATCGTCCAATCAGCATCCAGCACCAAAAAACTATCCATTTTGTGTGTTTAAACACGATGTGAGGGCAGTCAGAAAGAAAGAGAGAGAGAGAGAACTGGAGTGGAAGATACACAGCCTCAGGCGAACAGAAAACAATCGTTTTGCTTCCTCCCGTAACCTATTTCACCTTTAAACAGCAGATCTCTTTCACTCAATTAATTTCTGCGCATTGCCTGAGCAGTGCAGTGGGAAAGGCCTTTTATATCCGCCTCGTGTTTCCCCGTTTCTTTCTCTATTCTGCTTTTGTTTACATGCCACTGTTTGTCTTTTATTCTCTTCTGTTGTGAAGAGTTCACATGTTGAAAACACATGGGGGCGGATTCACTAAACATTCAAGTGATGGAAAGGGAGCGTTAAAACTGGGCACGTATCCAGACCTGCCATGAGGTGCATTTTTTTGACATGACAGTGAGCCAATTTGTATAATTTCTTTAGATAATCAGCCTCTGAAATAAAAAAAGACAGCATTTGCAACATATTCTCAGAAACACACAGAACAGAGTACAAAAATATAAAAGATACTGGGAAAATATATGATATTGCTGTCATGTATTATGATTGCAATACAACATTTCCCTTGAGAAAAGCTTTTTTATTAGCTCTTATGATAAAAAAATACTGTGCTTTCATGTCAACATTGATAAACTGTTGCTTCTTGACTTCACGGATAATAAAATGTGTGTGTGTGTGTGTTTTTTTTAATCAGTATAATGTGATTTATTGAATTAAATAGAAAAATCAACACTGGTTCATTCTGAAAACGTAGCCATATATATGTTTCTGGAGAGCGCTAATTATGTAGCCAGAAGTACATATGGCTGCATTTCGTCTTTAAAATGAACACTATGAGGCGGTATGATGCCGTTCCTATTTACTCTTACCAGCTGACTGATTACCTCTGTGAGGTCAACTTTCCCGCTGTTACGTTTGTCCAATTAGCTTGCAATGTACGTCGGCAGACTTGAGTTGCAGAGTGGAGTTGACCACGATGGCAGTGTTCAAGTCCAGCGAAGAACGGTTCCAGAAAGCAGGTAAGACAAAAACAAAAGTCAAAAAATAAAATAAATAAGTAAATAACAGGGTGAGAGTGTGGTAAGATCTGAAAACATGGTAAAAATCTGCTGAGGACCTTTCTTTTTCTAGGTTGCTTTTTAAAACTGCCAGAAGTGGGTCAGTCAGTCAGTCATTAAGTCAGTCAGTTGACATTAACAGGGGTGGATTTACTCAAGAACAGCATGCGCGAATGGCACTTTCAGTTTTGACAACCAAAACTGAAAAAAAAACGTAGCTCCTGGACATATTTGGCGCTCTCCTGAAATGATTACAGTGGTACGTTTTTAGAATGAGCCTAAGTTGAAATGAGGTAAGAAAACAAAAACAAAATCCAAAAAATAAAGCGAACAAGTTCATTACAGGGTGAGAATGTTGTAAAAATCCAAAAAGGTGGTAAAAATCAGACGAGGGCTTTTCTTTTTCTGGATGGCTTTTGTGAATCGTCGTTGGTTGGGTTTAGGGAAGGAGGAGGGTGGGTCAGCTAATTGGTCGGTCGCACGGTCAATCATTCTGTCATCCAGGCAGACAGGCGGAAGGTTGTTCAACTGCGGCCTCTGGTGGCTTTACGCAAGAACTGCGCAGGCGCAAATGACGCTCGCGAGAGACGTTCGAGACCCAAAAAAACTTGTACAGCGGCCTCTTGCTGATTTGCGAAAACAAAAACTTTACATCCTGGGACGTATTTCTCCAGAAACGTCCACAGGACTACGTTCTCAGAATGAGCCTGGGTTGGAATGTTCAATTTGATGCATCCCTAAAAAAAAAAAAAAAAAGTTATTGCACCTTTCTGTGATAAGAATATTGCATTAAGCATTATCTCAATAATGGTTCTTTTTCAATATTTTGTGCAGCTCTAGGATAATTAAATTTAAATATGTGATCTTATTATTTTTAAAGATGTTTAAGGACTAAACTCATGTTTTGATGAATATACATGTTTAATGAAACCATTTTTTATTATTTAAATGTGACAAAAAACATTTTCTACATTCACTGAGAATTGGATAATAATAAACATGTTGAGGGCAAAATAATTAGCCCTCCTGTGAAATAAATTTCAAATATCTCTCATGTGATATTTAATAGAGTGTGAACATTTTCACAGTAATTCTTATAATATTTTTCCTTTTGGAGAAAGTCTTATTTGTTTTATTTCGGCTACAATAAAAACAGTTTTTAATTTTTTAAATATCCATTTTAAGATCAATATTATTAGACCCCTTTCGCAATATTTGTTTTGTTCCCTAACTTGCCTAATTAGTTAAGCCTTTAAATATTACTTTAAGCTGAATACTAGCATCTTGAAAAATATCCGGTAAAATATTATGTACTGTCATCATGGCAAAGATAAAAGAAATCAGTTATTAGAAATGAATTATTAAACAATGAGTTATTGAAAAATCTTCTTTCTATCCCACAGAACTTGGGGAAAAATGTAAAGAATTAAAATTTAACAAAAGGGCTAATAATTCTAACCTCAACTGTATATTTTTAAAGGTATGTGTACTCATTTATGTCTTGCACTGTACACTATCCTCAAAAAAACAAATCCATCCCCGAATGTATCTGCTATCCGCTTCTTTTTCTCTGGCCTCCCACACCGCCTTCTCAACAAACACATTCATTTGCATCCTTCAAATTCACAGACAACAGAAGTTGACGTGAAAAAAAAACTCATGACGTGGAACACGTGTTGGCATTAGCATACGAGCTTTGCTCGTCCCTGGCGTCTGCTTGTCAGAGATTGTTTTTTGCTGCCTAAACAGTCAGAATTATTGGTCCTCCTGTGAAAAGCAGTTTAGGCGGCATGGTTGCTCCGTGGTTAGCACTGTTGCCTCACAGCAAAAAGGTCACTGGTTCGGTTCCGAGCTAAGCCAGTTGGCATTTCTATGTGGAGTTTGCATGTTCTCCCCATGTTAGTGTGGGTTTCCTCCGGGTGCTCCGGTTTCCCCCACAGTCCAAACACATGCACTATAGGTGAATTAAATAAATTAAATTGGCTGTAGAGTGTGTGTGAATAAGTGTGTATGGATGTTTTCTAGTACTGGGATGCAGCTGGAAGGGCATTCGCTGTGAAAACATGTGCCGGAATAGTTGACGGTTCATTCCACTGTGGCGACCTCTAATAAATAAAGGACTAAGCTGGAGGAAAATGAATGAATGAATAATAAAAGCAGTTTAAAGCTGTAGGTTTGAGAGCGAGAATGTCGAATGCTATTTTCTGTTGACCCATAGGTTATTCTGCTACATGCTCTTCTGATTCAGAGGTCAGCAGGTCAACTGAGAGCACTGACCTCTTGTCTATCTCAGTCATTATGGTAAACGTGATGCTTCAGGTAAAGCAGACAAGTGTGATTATCCGCAAGCAGGTCAACTCTCGCTGTCTTCTGACATGATATAGAAGAGAAAATTGTCCCGAGATGAGCTTGGACAAGTGATTCATTGCAGGCCGTGACTCATCGCCCGCTGCTCTTTTCTGTGTGGCTGTCCAGTCATCCTGACTGAGGGCTGTTTTTGTGTCGTCTCTGTTTGAGACTCAGAATCCGGTGTGGAAGTATTAGTAGCACTTTACAATAAGGTTGTATTAGTTAATGTTACTTAATGCATTTACTTACATGAACCAGCAATGAGCAATACATTTATTAGAGTATTTGTTCATGTTAGTTAATGAAAATACAGTTGTTTGTTACTAGTTTAAGTCCCGGTGCATTAACTAATGCTAACAAGCTTGAATTTGGATGTTATTAATGCGTTAGTAAATGTTGAACTATGATTAATAATCACTCTACAACTATTATTATTTCATTAATAAGTCTATATACATCCATATTAAATGGTGGTCAGATTTTTATTTTGTTAATATTTAAGTGAGTGTTTCATAATTATTAAACATTACAAAACTGCTAATGTATTGCTATTAAAATTAAGATGAAGAATATTTAATAATAAAGATATTGAGGTATTATAAGTGTTATTTGTTAGTAAAACAAACAACAACAACAGCAATAATAAATAATAATAATAATAATAATAATAATAATAATAATAATAATAATAATAATAATAATACAGTACACAGTAGTATTAAATATATAATTTTATGCTATTCAGTCATCTATTATATATATATATATATATATATATATATATATATATATATATATATATATATATATATATATATATATATATATATATAATGGATAATTAAATAATGGATAATTAAATAATAAATGCACTATATTATTATTATTGTTAAGTTTTACAGTCAAATAACACACATAATTGTTTCAGTGTTTTACTTTTAATATTTTACATTTATTATTTTACACAAAATATTTAAAATCCGTAAGAAGTTTCATAACATTTAAAAATAAAATAATTATAATATAATCAAGCCTGAAATTCATTTTAATATTATGCGTTACATGCTATTTCCCTCCAAATATGAAATAAAATAAAAATATATATAGAATACAGTTTTAGATGAGTTATGGTAATCAATCTTTGCTTTAATTTCCATGACTTTTTAAACCACAACATGCTCTAAACAATTTCTCAATTTCTGTAAAATGACCTCTATTTTAAGATTTCATTTCAGCCCAGTGTAGTGTCCAAGTAGCCTGTCAAAGAATTCAGCCCAGAATGAGATGAAGCATCTAGTCCAGTAGTCCAGACCAGTGTTTCACTTCCACACACTTAAACTGACACAAATAATTAAGAACAAGAAATGACACCAGACCAAGAAGCTGCTGGGAAATCCAGTCGCACTAATTTATAATGGAATGACATTCAACCAAAACAGCAGCTACACTATTTACTATTAGTGGAATCAGATGTATAATATGGTAAATTTCACCAAACTTGAACATGTCAAGATTTAGAGATTGGTTTTGGTTAATGAGAACCATCAACACAATGCTGAATACCATTCTCATAGCTATAATGTGATAGGAAATGTAATAAAATTGTTAATGAAATGTACATAGGGTGACTACTTCACAAATATCAGAACTAAAATCAAAGACATAAAGAGCTTAGCTCTCATAATTATTCTAATTATTAGCTCACCCAAATTATATATATATATATATATATATATATATATATATATATATATATATATATATATATATATATATATATATATATATATATATATATGTGTGTGTGTGTGTGTGTGTGTGTGTATATATACACATGCACACACACAGAGAGCTACGTAGTTAGATGTAAAATAAAAATTCTATTTTAAATATTTATATTTAGTTTAAAAAATTGATGTTTAAAAATACAAAAGTAATATTTAATAAATGTAATTTACAGTTGAAATCAATATTGTTATCCCTATATTCCTGGATTATTTTTTTTTAACATTACATTTTTACAGTATGTCCTATAATATATTTTTTTCTTCTGGAAAAAGCCTTATTTGTTTTATTTATT
This sequence comes from Danio rerio, assembly GCF_052040795.2. Lineage (NCBI taxonomy): Eukaryota > Metazoa > Chordata > Actinopteri > Cypriniformes > Danionidae > Danio > Danio rerio. The sequence continues at coordinate 42,973,004 of NC_141031.1, forward strand.
ATTTTATTATTTTTCTTCATATTTTGTTATATTTATTTTTATAGATTAAAAGCCGTTTTTAATATATATGTAAATTACATGTATTAAATATTACTTTTAACTGCTTGTACAACTACAATTTAGCAAAAAAAATTAATATAAAAAATTGCATAAAATAAATAAAAAAGTTTGATTTAATAATAGACTCATGATTCAGCCAAACAGTATTCATATATATTTTTGAGATACATTACCATATTTCATGTATAACAAGGAAAACACACACACACGTACATACATTTTTCGGTCCTATAATGTCAGCTATACATTGTTCCTTCCTTATACAGTAAGCATGATCACAGAATGCAATAACTTTAATCCTTCTTGTTTAAATACCATCATTAAATCATCCCAGGACTGCAATGTGGACAATAATTGTGTCATAGTAAACTCTGATTGAAATGATACGTGTCACACACACATACATATATCAATTGGTCCTATGATGTTGACTAGATTTTTCCTTTCTTATACAGAGACCATAATCACAAGATGCAATAACTTTAATCATTTTTGCTTGAATCTCATTATTACCATCATTAAATCATCCCAGGACTGTAATGTGGACAATAATTGTGTCATAGTAAACTCTGATTGAAATCATACGTATCATAAAAAGTGCTATACAAATAAACTTGGACAGAATGTTTTCCAAATTCTAAATCCCAGTATCATTAGTTCTTAACTTGACCACAACTTCCGCCAACATCTTTTTTTTTTTTTTTTGCCACTGTGTGAGTTTAAACAATATGAAGTGTTTCTGTTATGATAGTTGTTGACAACAAGGGTTGGATCCAAATGCAGCTTTTTTTTAGAATCGTCAGGCAGGCAATGTTCAAACAGTGACAGACGGTAACATGTAGGTAATCCAGAGAGTGGTCGATATCCCAGGCGAGTGATTGAGGCAGCTGGTAAAACAAACATAAACAAAACAAGCAAGGGTCAAAACCATAGACTGTAAAATATATGGACGTAGTATCCGTGACGTCACCCATAGGTTTCTAAAGAGCGCAAAAGAAGCCACAAGTAGGCGCGGCCAACCGTCGCCATTTTGTTCGCGCGTCATCACACCCACGGCGGGATACCAAACAAGGGCAAAGAGGCGGAGAGTGAGCGGAGCTACAGACACCTGCTAGCATTTAGCTTGGACCTAGTTCAGACACACTTTGCTTTGGGAGAACGCTTAATACTTTATCACCTGTGACTCGTTTGTATTCCGACCACTTGTGCTTGGTTGTACACTATATCAATAAAGTGTTTTGAGCCACTAAACATTGTTCTTATGACGTTTTTCAACAGGTGGAAAATGCGAATTACTTCCAAACACTTCAGATATGGTCTGTGTTAGTTAATGTAAGACTATTGATGAAATCCAGCATAACACTGTATGGCAACGCTTCAGATGACTGTTCTACAGCCTACAGCTAATCAATCTGACAGATTCTGGAGTGCATTACAGCTCTAAATATAAATATAAATGATAAATGATCTTAAATAAGACAAATACATGGATAGAGATGGTATATAAGTATATAACTTTACTCACATGGGAAATGGAGGCCATGTGAATGGTTTGTGAGCACAATTAACTGCACTAAGCATGCCATGCCATCCAATAATTGTAGGAAACAAGTCCAAAAGGCAGTTGACTGTGTAAAGCCACATAAAACATCACAGAAATACGATAAATATGCCGAGATCAGTGGCTAATCTGCAGGATTCAGCTGAAGTGACTTGACGGCGACCAACGAGACCTAGCAGTCACTCAAGTGGCCACGCCCTTAATTATGCAAACTTAATATAACTTAATATAAAGGAAACGGCTGAGTTATAAAAAAATTCACCCCCCTCACAGTTGTCATGAAGGGTATTATTAGCTGTATTAACCAAAATCTTTTCTTGTACCAGGCTGTAAACACCTTTTTTTCTGCTGTAAAGTTGGCCTTTCTAACAGTGGGCTCAATTGAAATTTGCTCTGTTTTGGAGCCAGGAGCGGCCAGGACTAGCGGAATTTCAGATGAATTGCAGTTTTAGTTACCTCCGTATTGGCTTCCTGAGAGAGAGCGGGAGGTTGCCGCTTGGTCAAAACACAGCTAGACAGGAAAGCCCTTAGCAATGCTCACTACAGGATAACAAAACTCAGCCATGGGTGTGTGTGTGTGTGTGTGTGTGTGTGTGTGTGTGTGTGTGTGTGTGTGTGTGTGTGTGTGTGTGTGTGTGTGTGTGTGTGTGTGTGTGTGTGTGTGTGTGTGTGGTGTATATATAATCCAAGTAATCAGTCATCAGACAAGTCATCAGACAAGCTTCAGTTGTGTATGTGTAATCGAGGTAACCTGGAACTGGTGTGTGACCGTAGTGCATGATGGGTTTTGTAGTTTGTGAGAATAACAGGGAGTGTTCTCTAGTAATCTAGCTACATCACTGGCGATCATAATAGTTGCTTTCTGTGCTGTAATTAAGCACGTTTGACCGTCTGGAGATGGACAGAGACCGTCAAAACATCTTCAGATTCCCTCAAACAGCTCGCAGACGCACATCTCTCCTCTGAGCTCCGAGTTTGCATAATTACCCAGGTAATTGCGGAGTAATTGGCGGCGTCACCTGCTCCCAAGACGCGCCAGCATTGTTTTATCAACAGCTGGAATCAAACCTGCGTGAGGAGAGAGACGAGGAAAGAGAGAGAGAGGGCAGAAAGTTGCCTGCCTGAGGGACGCTCTCCCTCTCGTTATGAATGGAAATGTATGAAAATGCACTCTGCCCACAGCCAAAATAAAAAAGGCAAGCTGGGAACGAAATAGGGAATAGAAGAGCAAGCTGAAGTAAATAAAGGAAGGACAGAAAGAAGTACGTGACTGAGACGCAGTGTGTGAGAAGAGAAGAGAGATCATGTCTGTCTCCAGGGGCGAAACGAGGTGTCAGCTTGTGTTTCTCTCTCTCACTGTGAGTGTGTGCTGGATTTGGTTAAAGTGTGGTGCATTATTCATTCTGCTTAATAGACTGGGCTTCTTTTAAAAAAACAGCAGCATACTAGAGATAGCATGTTCTACTTAAAGGGGCAGCGCACCTCTAAATGTTTACTCACTCTCATGTTGTTTGCAAGACGAGGCATGCAAAAACCAGTGACGTTTGCGTGTTAATGGAATCGTGGCCTGGATTATATATATACAGTTGAAGTCAGAATTATTAGCCCCCTTTTGATTTTCTTTTTTGAATATTTACTGAATGATTTTTAGCAGAGCAAGGAAATTTTTACAGTATGTCTGATAATATTTTTTCTTCTGGAGAAAGTCTTATTTGTTTTATTTCGGCTAGAATAAAAGCAGTTATTAATAAATAATGTAATAATAAATAATTATTAAAAAAAAATAATTTGGAACAAAATTATTAGCCCCTTTAAGCTATTTTTTTTCCGATAATCTACAGAACAAACCATCGTTATACAATAACGTGACTAATTACCCTAACCTGCCCAGTTCACCTTATTAACCTGGTTAAGCCTTTAAATGTCACTTTAAGCTGTATAGAAGTGTCTTGAAAAATATCACGTGAAATATTATTTACTGTCATCATGGCAAAGATAAAATAAATCAGTTATTAGAAATGAGTTATTAAAACTATTATGCTTAGAAATGTGCTGAAACAATCTTTCCTCCAATAAACAGTAATTGGGGGAAAAAATAAACATAGGCGCTAATAATTCAGGGGGGCTAATAATTCTGACTATATATATATATATATATATATATATATATATATATATATATATATATGTATATATGTATATATATGTATATATGTATATATGTGTGTATATATATATATATATATATATATATATATATATATATATATATATATATATATATATATATATATTTATTTATTTATATATATATATATATATATATATATATATATATATATATATATATATATATATATATATATATATATATATATATATATGTATATATATATTTATATACTGTTGTGTTCTTGGAGTTCTCATGACTTTCGACAGTCCAGATGGAGTGACACCTTAAGTCTTGTCCTTCACATTTACACTGCAAACAACGCAGAGGCCTCCTACACAGCAGCCTTGACACACATCATGCCTCGACACGACAAAAAAGTTTCACCAAAACCACGAAGCATTACTAGGATTTCCACAAACATTGACTATTTTTAGAAAATGATTTATTTGATATAAAAATCCCTAAAACAGAGTATTTTGATTCATTCATTTTTTTTTTTTTTACTTAGTCCCTTTATTAATCAAGGGTCGCCATAGCGGAATGAACCGCCAACTTATACAGCATATGTTTTCCACAGCGGATGCCCTTCCAGCTGCAACCCAACACTTGGAAACACCTAGACACTCTTGCATTCACACACATACACTACGGCTAATTGCGCTTATTCAGTTCACCTATAGTGCTGAATAAATATAGAGTGGTCTTTGGACCATGGGTGAGTAATGTTGTGATATGGTATTTTAATTTAAAAGAGCTGGGGTCTGTTTTTCGTACGTGGATTACTCAATTAGCTGGATTTGGATGTTGACAATTTGAAAATATTGTTTCACCAAAACCACAAAGCATGGCTTGGATTTTCACAAACGTTAACCCATATGTCATCTCCAAAGCAGCATCCATCATATAATTGAATGAGCTTTCGTTTATTCATGACTCACGCTTCATCAGATTTACATGAAACACGTGGTTTACAGCCGAACTAATAGGACGGCAAACATAGAGGAATTGAAGGATGCAGGAATTCACCGTCAAGGTCATTACTCCTATTAACTGCTGCTGATTCGTTTGCAACATCCGACAGAATTATAGAGTGAGGCGTAATCTGAGAGAGCCCACATCTCCCCGGCTGCTAGTTACATCCAGTGGAAACACACAGGAGGACACACACAGAAAAAAAAACTGGCGTCTGGAGAATCACTGCTTGTGGCACAGCAGCATCTGCTGGTGAAAGACACACACATGCTTCAATTCCCTCAGCGGGGCGGTTTTTGCATCCGTGTTTAACACAAACACAAATACGGCGCTCTACTTTTAAGATGTAATTCCTGTCGACACGTTCACACACACACACAATCGGCGGGGTCCACCAATGTTCATCCTCACTAAACGCTTCGGTTCCGCCGTGACCAGGTTTTTGCGTCTGTGCACCCAGAGCCCTGCGGGGGTAATGAGAGGAAATCCTCCCTGCTGAATTGATTCCCAAGCTGAGACGAATAGGGAAAAACTGCCTCAGCCAGCACGTCTGGCAGCGAGTTGTCATGTGGAACGCGAAAGGTGAGGATTTTTGAGCGGTTTGGAGCAGTGAACGTTTATATTTGAGGTGCAGTTTGGCTTGGTGGGATTATCTCACAGGCCAAAGCTAAAGCGTCATTAAACGTAAGCTGAGGAGAATGGTTTATGTCATTGGCAGAAGGTGGATTGTTGCATTTGTGTTGATTTGGCTTTAAAGTTTGTTTGTTTGTGTTGGAATTATGATGGTGAATTTTACATGCATGCAGGTCAAAAGTGTACACCATTCACAATTGATTTTAAATGTAGAATATAAATGGGTGGCATGTTGGCTCAGTGGTTAGCACTGTCATCTCACAGCAAAAAAAAAGGTAGCTGGTTCGAGTCTCATCTGTGTCAGCTGGCATTTCTACGTGGAGTTTGCATATTCCCCCTGCGTTTGTTTGGGTTTCCTCTGGGTGCTCCGCTTTCCCCCACATTCCAAATGCAACCTAGGCTCATTCTGATAACGTAGTCCCGTGGACATTTCTGGAGACCACGAAATACATCCTGGCAGGTACGTACTTGTGCAGTTTTTGTTTTCGAGAATCCGCGAGAGGCCGCTGTGTACGCTTTTTCTCATCTCAAATGTCTATCGCAAATGCCATTTGCGCCCGCGCTGTTCTCGCATAAACCCACCAGAGGCCGCTGTCGAGTGACTGTCTGTCTGACTGAACAGCCTGATCTCACGAGAAAACGTAAGTATTTTACATTTTGGCAGTTTAGTGGCTAATTCAGTCGTTCGAGTTCAGTCGTGAGAAAATGTACGATTTTAAAAAGGAGGCGTGGCACCTAACCCCACCCCTAAACCCAACCGTCATTGGGGGATATGCAAATCGTACTAAAATGTACGAATTAGATCGTACGAATTTGTAAGAATTAGCCACTAAATGAAAAAGCTACAAATTGCCGTGAGATTGTCTTGGACTGAATGATTGACTGGGCGACCGGCCAATTGGCTGACCCACCCTCCTCCTCCTAGCCTAAACTTTACAGATTGACCCGCCTGCCTGCCCGCCCGCTTACTTCCCTAAACCCAACCAACAATTTACAAAAGCTGTCCAGAAAAAGAAAAACCCTTGTCTGATTTTACCACGTTTTCGGATTTCACACATTCTTACCCTGTTACTCGCTTGTTCACTTTATTTTTGGGATTTTGTTTTTGTCTTACCTGATTTCTGGAGCCGCTCTTCCCCGCACTTGAACTCGGTCGTCATGGTCATTGTGGTCAGCTCCTCTCTGCGTCTCAACTCCGTTGACGTACACGACGAGCTAACTGGACAAACTGGTTGAGGTGGGAAAGCCCTCCACACGGAGGTAAGCGGTCAGCCGGTAGGCGCGAAAAGGAACGACGTCATACCGCCCCATAGCGTTCGCTTAAAAAATTAAATGCAGCCATAAGTACCTCCGGCTACATATATCGCAGTCTCCAGAAATGTCCACCGGACTACATTTTCATAATGAACTTGGGTTGTCCAAATACATGCGCAATTGATATGGATGAACTAAATTGGCTGTAGTGTATGAGTTTGTGTGTGAAAGTGAGCGCGTATGGGTGTTTTCCAGTACTGGGTTGTAGCTGGAAGGGCATCCACTGCGTAAAGCATGTGTCGGAATAGTTGGTGGTTCATTCCTCTGTGGAGTCACCTGATAAATAAGCCACTAAGCAGAATGAATGAATGAATGTGAAGAGTTCAGATGCAAAAACCTCCAAGTGCCATCTAGAATTTTCTTCTATGTGCATTTCCCTCTGCCTCTTATGTTTATGTTCAGTATTTTCATGTTAAAATTGCTGATAATAACCTATTCTTTGCCATAAAAGTGAAATTATTCAAATAAAACATATAGGAGCCTGAGAAAAATGCTATTTTTAGAAGAAAATTGTAGATGGCACTTAAAATTTTTCATATTTCTCCATTTTTTTAATTGTTTGAATTGTAATTCAGCAAATAAGTCTTCCTATCATTTTTGCATTACTTCCTACAAATAGTGAGGCGTACTTAATTCAAATTCACATTGAATGTTGCTCTTCCTTTTGATTCATTAAAAACATAGTGAGCTAGTAGCGCCATTTAGGCTCTGTTCATAAAGCACATCTTTAACGCAGAGCAGCTTGTAGGAGCTGTGTGACCACAGCTTACTTGCCTGGTCTCAAGAGGCACATTAGAGACTGATGCTGGAGGCTGCAGACTTTAGAGTCCTATGTGTTAGCACACACACCTCAAACCAGTCTGACTTCTGCTCAGAGCGAGGCATGTAAAACTGGAGGGGTTGTATTGGTGCCGTGACCCGGATGGGAGTGATGAAAGACTACCTATCTTTTATATCCAATGTTTTTTTTTTTTTTTTCAGACTTTAAAGTGAAATGTGTTAGCACACCCACCTAACTCCAGTCTGTATCCTACTCAGAGTGAGGCATGTGCAATTGGGGGTTACAATGATGCTGTGAACCAAAGACAGTTGTGGTTAAAGATCCCCTGACATTAATATCCATGGTGTATTGCTTTAAAGCCCTGTATGTTAGCACAACCAACTAACACCTGTTTTTATCCTGCTTAGAGAGAGGTATGTACTACTGGAGGAGTTACATTGGTGTCATGACCCAGATGGAAGTAAAGAAAGACTACCTGACTTTATTATCCGATGTTTTTTGCAGACTTTAAAAACCTAGATGTTAGCACACCCACCTAACTCTAGTCTGAATCCTGCTCAGAGCGAGACATGTAAAACTGGAGAGGTTACATTGGTGCTGTTATGGAAATGATGAAAGACCACTTGACTTTAATATCCAATGTTTTTTTGAGAATTTAAAAACCTGTATGTTAGCACACCCACCTAACTCCAGTCTGAATCCTGCTCAGAGCGAGGCATGTAAAACTGAAGGGGCATCATTGGTGCCGTGACCCGGATGGAAGTGATGAAAGACTACCTGACTTTAATATCCTTGTTGTAAGATAAGCAATCATGGTTTGTTATGATCTGTTTACGGAACTATTGCAACTGTGGCGCCTGTCGCGGTATGTTGCCAAAAACTACAGTGAACGCTTAGACAAAAGGCACTTAGGTAAGGGTGGCAGATAAAAAAAGTTTGTTGCAAGGATCTTAATGAAATGTCTTACCTCAGAGATTTTTCCACCTCAGAGACGCCCTTAAGTTAAATTACTGATTGTAAATGACGTCACTTATAGAGGAAGCGCGGTTGCTTGAGTGTGCAAGTCTGAGAGTGCCAGCCTGAAGGTGCAAGTGCAAATCTGCAGCCAGACTCTGGAAACAATGGTTTGAATTCTGTCCAGAGTGGGATGAGCTTATGCAGAAACATCAGAATTATTTCATTTACTAAGGATCAGATCATTGATAAAACAACTGGTAGCACTTTATTTTGATGGTCTATTTGAGCATTAGTAGTGTCTGCTTAACATCTGTTGATAATGCTCCTTAACATTTAACCGACTATAAGTAACTTTGCAAGTACATGCCAACTTACACTAACCCTAACCCCAACCTAACAGTCTGCTTATAATCTAATGAGAATTAGTTGGCATGTAGATGCAATGTAACCAAAATGTAACAATCGGACCATCAAAATAAAATGTAACCAAACAATTTAATTATGGGACATTGTGGCCGCATTTACACGGCACTGTTCAAGTGACTCAATTTCGATATTTTTCTCTCATGGGGCACAAATCGGATATGGCCTATGTACGTGTAGGCAGGAACAAATCACATGGATTCCGATTTACTCAAATCAGATTCAGGCCTTGTTCATATGTGGAAATTTATCCGATATGAATCGGATCTGTGTTCTCGTGTCTGCGGTGCAAGCAGGTAGATCGGATTTTCACCTGTTAATGCGAGTCGTGCGTCATTAAAACCATGGCGAATAACGTCAAGTCTGACACTTTCACTTTAAAACAGACTTCATCTTCAATTTTCTTCTGATAACTTACGGGAATTGAGATTACAGAGGAGACATGGAAAGCGGTCTTGAACAGGGTTAACTCCTCCTCAATCTGTGCACGTCACAGGCTAATACAATGCAAGGTAGTGCATAGAGCTCATTGGTCCAAAAGCAGGCTAGCTCGCATCAATCCGTCTATAGACCCTGAGTGCGACAGGTGTCATTCTGGTACAGCTACTTTATTTCATATGTTTTGGTCCTGTCCTTCCCTGCTTTTCTTTTTGGAGACAAATATTTCTCTCGCTATCAGCTATTACCACTGTTGATATCCCACCATGTCCAATTATTGGTTTATTTGGTGTTCTTCCGCCCGACCACACTTTACCCTCTCATTTTGTAGACTTTGTAGCTTTCTTAACTCTTCTGGCTAGGCGATTAATTCTTCTGAACTGGAAGAGCCCTCACCCTCCTTCTCACTCTTGTTGGATAAGAAATGTTCTTTATTTTATAAAATTAGAAAAAATTAGGTACTCTCTTCACCGAACTAGCACTATTTTTTAAAAAATTCGATATTCACAAATATGTCCAAACTCTTCAGCTTGACCCTGCTCCTTCTGATTGAGTCCCCACCCCCTAATGCCCAGCTTTTATGGGAAACTACTTCTGGTCAAGACATTGTAGACTTGTTTTTTATGTAAAAAGATGGAAAAATGAGAACCTTTCTGTCAAAAACTGTGTAAACAGCTTTTCAAAAGCTGCGAACAGATTACATACATGAGAAAAGAGCACTCTTTAATTATCAGCTGTTAGTCAGCATACTCTCTTTCTTTTTTTCCTGGTCATTGCGCCTTTGCCGTGTGCTGTGTAAATGCAGACTATCGGATACGAGTCACTTTTAAAAAATTATATAAGCAGGCCATCATTAAAATTGGATACAGTCACAAAATCAGAATTGACCATCAAGATCAGCAGTGTAAATGCAGCCTGTGTTTAATGGGTTGTATGGAATTGTGTTTTATGGACTCACCGTCCAACCCCAAATCAGTGATCTCTGGATGATTTTAACCCAGAGTTTGTCACTGTTGGCCTGCATTGTCCTGCTACTGGCAGAGCGACTGCGAGCTTCAGCTGCGTCTGACGAAATTTTGAAAAGGCCAGCACATTTGCGTGAGGAAAGAGAGAGTGCCTGACCTTTCAGAAAGACGATACCTGTTTCCCTTTTCTCTCCATTTTCACACTCATTCTCTCTCGTGTTTTTCCTCCCTCTCGCTCTGCTAACATCACACCCACCCACCCGCCGTAGAAATTCAATCTCGTTTCGAACATGCTTCGATTGGAGCTGCACTTGATGTATCTCCGGTCGCCAAACAAGAACGAGTGTCTCACTGTTTGTATTTCCAGTGCGATTCATTTACCGTGTCATGTTACGCCGTCCCGTTTTATGCTAATGCACTTGTCACAGTCTATTTTAGCTCTGACGTTGGCATTTGTTTTGCGTCGGCCTCGTTTTTAGCGCACGCACAAGTTTCGCATTCAGATCTAAAGTGCTTTCTATCGCCTTCGGAAGAAATGGCAGTTGAAAAGGCATTTGGAAAGCTCATAAAGGGTGGAATATGTAATGCGTGTAGTTTTTCTTCCTCCCTCTCCCCCTTCTGTCTCTCGCTCGCTTGAAACCCATCCAATTGGCTTGGCGGTAATTGAATCTTAGCCGTCTGGCCCAGAAAGGCAGCATGCAGGAGTTTAGTTCTGTTGTCCCATTTTGCTCTCATGATGTGTGTGTGTCTGCTTCTGGTGCGCTGGGACTCGCAGCGAAGGCTCATGGGATAGAATGTCCTTATGGACGCCGGGCTGTGGTCATCGTAGATGGATTATTGTAGCATACTATCAGACGAGTCCTACAAAGCCGTATTAGTCGTCCGTCTTCCGCACAGTGAAGTGAAGCTTCCTCCTGCTAACTTATTTAAAGAAATAGTTCATCATTTACTCAGCCTCGCCTTCTAAACCTGTATGACTTTCTTCCGATGAGCGGAAAAAGAATGATCGCTCGAGCTGTTCAACTCTGAAAATGACTGAGAAGCATAAAAGTAGCAATGAAAGTAGTTCACGCAACTTGCTATAGGCTAGATCGTTTGGAGATATTTATGAATCATTTTCTGGAGTTCAAATGTGTTTTTTGCTCACTGAAAATTGCCGTAAGGTTTAGATCTGCTCAAGTTTTATGTCAGCGATGTTAGAAGTGATTGGCTGTAATGTATGTTGACATATTTTGATTGAACTACGTACAGTTGAAGTCAGAATTACTAGCCTCCCTTTTTATTTCTGTTTAACGAAGAGAAGATTTTTTTAACACATTTCTAAACATAATAGTTTTAATAACTCATCTCCAATCACTGATTTATTTTATCTTTGCCATGATGACAGTAAATAATATTTCACTATATATTTCTCAAGACACTTCTATACAGCTTAAAGTGACATTTAAAGGCTTAACTAGGTTAATTAGGTTACCTAGGCAGGATAGGGTTGTAGGGATAGTTTACAGTTTGACCCAAAGAATGACCAGTCTGGTAGATAAGGAAGAGCCGGAGTCAGAGATTTAAATAAATAAATCAAGTTTACTGAAGATAGTTTGCAGTTACATCAACAGAAGCCAGCTTCAACACTCGCAATGAGTTCCTAGGCCGCTCTGCTTACAATCACCAATCAATAACAATTATACTCTCACATAACGTCATTAACGCATATAGGTGTTCTAACCTGATTGATTAAAACACAGATAGACTTGGAAAATTTCACGTGGGGTTTGTGCGTATATTCTGAACAATATCTTAAGCATAAATGTCAATGACTGATTAGAGCTGACTCCAGACCTGTGAAACTGATCAACAATCAAATAGAACACACACACTTAAAGTATAATCTGTTTCTCATCCAAGGCTAAGTGTACTCTCAGCCATCTTCATCAAAACTGGTTAAAAACCAGTATAATCTACATTCAGCCAGTTATATTGTTACTATACAAAGTCTATCTTGAGTAAAAGTAGAATCACTTTAAAAGATTTAACCGTAAAAATAGCCAAATCACTTTAGATATTTTAATTAGTAATAACTACCAGAAATAACAATAGAAACAGTTGATTCCAGTCCACAACCATCAGTTCCACTCAAGGTCTCCGTGCCCTTTGACCTAGTTTGGTAGCTTCTGAAAATAGTTATAAAGAGACAGGCAAATGCACTGAACATTCTTATATTAAGCAATGTGTTAACCTATTCATTAATTAAAATCAATTCAAAGTTAAATACTCATTCAAATGATCAAATAATTATATTTAATAAAAAATTATGAGAAACAGGATGATGAGAAAAGGATAAACGTTGGTCCAGGATGAGACGGATTGGAAAGCAGAAATACGAATCCTTCAGGGTAATTTGGCAAGTTATTTTATAACGATGGTTTGTTCAGTAGACCAGTGGTTCCCAAACGTTTCAGCCCGCGACCCCCAAAATAACAATGCCAGTGACTTGCGACCCCCAATATCTTCTATTGAGGTGGTTATAAATAGAGAAGTCTTGCATGCAATGGCGCACACACGCCGATTGTCCCAAATCTATTCTTCCTTTAATTTTTTTTAATGTATGTCAGTGCCATAAATGGGCCAGAAAGTTTTACTTGGTATTATAAAATCAATAAGCTGCATCTGATGCTATTGCTTTATCTTTAATATAATGTAATTACCCTAGGGGTCCCAATCTATTAGAACTAGTAACCATAAGCTACTATAGTAACTAAATAGTATATAGTAACTATAATGATTTTTAGAAATCATTATTTTTATGTTCTGTTAATGTTGAAAACAGTTTATTTTTTAGGAAAATTGTGACATTTTATTGAAGAAAAGATCATGAAAGTAATTTAATTTAATTGTTATGACTGAACAGTCTGTATTTTTTACTTTCTGACAGCTCTAGTACTTGTCTAGCTCTTGTCTATATACTTAAGCGGAGAAGAATTTACTATTTCACTTGAATATACCCTTTTAAGAGCTTAATAGCTGCTTTAACATGACTCAGAGGGTTTAGATGAGGGTTTTCCAAACCTGTCAGCCCACAACCCCAAAAGTAACTCGTGACCCCCACAATTATAAATGTACAGATGTGTTCAGAATGGTGCGCACAGACCAATAGGCCTATATAAACATGAAGGTATTGACATCAAAAATAAAAATAAATGCAACAGTCTAACCATATAACTTTTTATAATAATAAATAATTTGCTTAGTTTCAAAATGAACCTCAATTAATGAAAAGGAGGAGTACAATGTTTGCAACACAACAAGTACAGTACTTAATTTTGGAGGCCATCATTCAAAGATCATCATCCAAGCTCAGTTGTGATGTGTATTTTGAATATATATAAATGTTAAAAAGGTGTTGGAAAGCTTCATTTGGTGAGCTTTCTATTGCTGAGACGTTTTAACATGACCACCCAAGAGGTCACAACCCAAAATGGAAAACAAAAAATATAGGGGTCCTGACTTCCACATTGGGAACCACTGGTTTTGATGATAGTTTACATGCATACATATCTAAACTAATCTGTTGGTTTAATGGTAGTTTTAGGGTGCTTTCACACCTACACTTTTGTTTCGGAACCTGTCTCGTTTACTCAGTTAGCGCAGTTCGTTTGGCATATGTGAAACCACTCTCAGATCTGCGCCAAATCAATTGCTCCAAGATTGCTTGAATGAGGTGATCTCGGCTCGATTGAAACAAATTCTGGAGTGGATCGATTGCAGTGAGAAAGCAATCCGATCCGAGACCGGTTATATCACTGTGTTTTATGGATATGTAATAGGCATACGGCTATATGAAGAGAGAATTATGAGTAGGGCGGGAAGTTTTGTGAGTCTCCGGATGCCTGCAAATGAATGATGATCTCCGGGTAATCTCACGTCTCCCTCCCGGTCCTCAAAATAGGCTACGTCACGCACCCTTCTCACCCCTCCCCAAGGCATCTCTCCTCACTCTTCAGACATGTCGTGTGCATCTTATCAAACACCACCAAACCACCACCTCTCCTGACAGCTGAGCGGGACTCTGCAAAATAAACCCTGACACTGACCAATGTGAGGAGAGTTTACTCGTACGTGACTTGTTTTAGCTCTTTTGGCACGATTAGAAACTTTGCAGTGTGAAAGCGAACCGCACCAAGAGCAAAGAGCAACAATGTAACATTTGTAATCCCTGTTTCGGAACAACTGAATCGATTCACAGGTGTGAAAGCACCCTTAAATACTAACACAGGGGTGTTCTAACTCCTGGAGGTTCAGTGTCCTGCATATTTTAGTTCCAACCCCAATTAAACACACCTGAACCAGCTAATCAAGCTCTTTCTGGGTACGATAGAAACTTCCAGGGAGGTGTGATGAAGTAAGTTGGACCCAAGCTATGCTGGACACCGGGCCTCCTGGAGCATGAACAGCCCAGCACTAATTTATATTAACTTTTTTTTTTAAGTATTGTTACTCTACATTTTACATTCAAGAAGGTTAGCCAATCATTACACACAATACATATCATTTGCATACAGTGTGCATAAGTAAAAAATAAATAAAAATACAGCCTGTTTAATCCTCAGGGTGAAAGAATATAGTGCTGATAAACTCAATTACGGCTGCTTTTGGTGCTTGGAAACCTTGACTAATGTTGTAAGTGGACTTCAGGGAAAACTTTGCTCTACTGTAAAAGTTCTGCTCAATGATATTCATCGTACGCTCGCCATGAATATTCATGAAGGTCGCTAAACTTCTTGAGCAATATATTTTTGCCCATCATTCTCTGACACGGCGAGCTCATCAGTTCTGACAGACAGACAGGTGGGAGAGAGAGAGAGAGGAGTCCGTCAGAGAGACAGGCAGACAGACTGACAGCAGCGCTCAACAAACTCTCAAGGAGACAAACTCCCTGGAGAAGAGGAGAAATGACGAACTAATTGCATACAGCCGATTCGCTGGCCTACAGATGCAAACATCCGGCCAGATACATGCAGTGGAAGTCAGAGTTATTAGCCCTCCTTTGAATTTATTTATTTTTTAAAAATATTTCCCATATTGGGAGCGTAGCAGAGGCGCAGTAGGTAGTGCTTATGCCTCACAGCAAGAAGGTTGCTGGGTCGCTGGTTCGATCCTCGGCTTAGTTGGCATTTCTGTGTGGAGTTTGCATGTTCTCCCTGCATTTACGTGGGTTTTCTCCAGGTGCTCCGGAGTCCAAAGACATGCGGTACAGGTGAATTGGGTAGGCTAAATTGTCCGTAGTGTATAAGTGTGTTTGAATGAGTGTTTGTGGATGTTTCCCAGAGATGGGTTGCGGCTGGAAGGACATCCACTGCGTAAAAATGTGCTGAATGAGTTGGTGGTTCATTCCGCTGTGGTGACCCCAGGTTAATAAAGGGACTAAGCCGACAAGAAAATGAATGAATTAATGAATGAATATTTCCCAATTATTTCCCAAAGAGCAAGGAATTTTTCACAGTATTTTCTATATTATTTTTTCTTCTGGAGAAAGTCCTATTTGTTTTATTTCAGCTAGAATGATAGAATGAAAGCAGTTTTATAAAAAAAAAAATAAAAAAAAAACATTTTAAGATCTATATTATTAGCCCCCTTAACCAATATTTTTTTTTCGATTGTCTTCACCTTTGTTTTATGTAGGGCCAAAAACTCAACTTAATTGATAAAAAACTGATAAAAAAAAAAATTATAATTTCTGCAAAATCATTCCAAACAATTTGTATTGGTTTAAATTAAACAAACTATTTAAATTTAGTAAAGTTCAACTTAACTTGTTTGCTTGGGGGATTTACATAACTTTAAATAGTAACAGGTCTTGACCCCAGTAAGCTACAAACACAAATTGGGTATCGTTGGAAAGAAGACCCTTTGGGCTTTACTGTGATACAAGTTTAATGCTCAAAAATATATAAAAAAAATTCATGAGAAAAAAAAATGTTGTGTTCAATATTTGTTTTTTAATAAACAAACACGGGAAAACATTATTGTAATGTCCTAGAAAAATATGCCTTGATAGTGAACTGTTTCATGAGTTTATATTTCACGTTAGGATTCAAAATGCATAGCTTTTTGCAATAGCATTCAAAATGAGGCTATATGGGTCTATGGTATATATATATATATATATATATATATATATATATATATATATATATATATATATATATATATATATATATATATATGGGTCCTTATTTCCCTAACCGTCACATTCAGCCCAAATAAATTGTTTACAACCACTTAAAAAATAATAAATTCATGGAATCATCTTTGAATAATTTTTTTTAAGTGTTGTGGGCCGAATGTAAATATAGTTTCCATGAGTCATTTCCTAATTTAATTAATAATGCCGTTAAAATCTGATTTATTTATTTTTGTAATTTTCTTGTCAAAATTGACCATTTATCTGTAAAAAATGTATACACGTTTCAACACATTTCTAATCATAATAGTTTTATTAACTCATTACTAATATTTGATTTATTTTATCTTTGCCATGATGACAGTAAATAATACTTGACTAGATATTTTTAAGACACTCTATACAGTTTAAAGTGTCATTTAAAGGCTTAACCAGGGTAATTAGGTTAACTAGGCAAGTTATTGTATAAAAATGGTTTGTACTGTAGACTATCAAAAAATATAGCTTTAAGGGGCTAATAACTTTGTCCTTAAAATGGTGTTTAAAAAATTAAAAACTGCTTTTATTGTAGCCGAAATAAAACAAATAAGACTTTCTCCAGAAAAAAAAATACTATAAGGCATAATATGAAAATTTCCTCGCTCTGTTAAACATCATTTGGGAAATATAAAAAAAGAAAACAAAAATTCAAAGGGGGTTTAATAATTCTGATTTCAACTGTATTTAAAAAACAACTAAAGAAATTATTGCATTTTAGTAACTAACACAGTATACTTTTTTTACATTTTATGTTGAAAATATTAAAGTAGAACAAAAACAATTTCATTTATGACAGAATGGAGTCACTAGTTTTTGCCTAGATTTGCTTGCCAATGTTTTCTGCATTGTCTTCTATCTGCCGAGTGACATTATATACGTTTTTAAAAATCTAATTCATTTACAACGCTTAATTGAAACCTTTCATCAATATATATTTGTAGCTATAGCAATAAAACAAATAAGATAAGTTACGTCAAATTAGAAATAACAATCTCTTTTAAAGGCATTTACCCCAACCCTCTCATCTCAATGTCTTCTCAGATGGGATGGGCCAAATCAAAGGTAAATATCTAGTCAAATATTACATATATATGTTCTGTACTGTCATCATGGCAAAGATAAAAGAAATCAGTTATTAGAAATGAGTTATTAAAACTATTATGTTAACAAATGTGTTAAATTCTTCTCTCTATAATAAATATACAGAGGGGTTAAAAATGCAGGGAGGCTAATAATTCTTACTTCAACTGTACATACTGCAGTGAAGACTAACTTACTAATGAACTGATCTTTATTCTCTGATTAATACATTAACAATTTTCACAAATTTCCTGCTACGAGTTGCGGTTTGAAAGCATTTAAACTCAGATTTTACCATCTGAGTCATGTTGAAGCATCTATAAGGCTCTTTAAAAGGTTAATAAAGTGGCACTCGAGTCAAAATAGTTCATTGATCTCTGTAAGCTTAAGCTTGAGCTGTAGAGGTGTTATGAAAATACAGACAGGTCAGTCATAATTAATACATTTAGTGCTTGTAACACCAAATATTGATGGAACGTGGGCGAATAAATCAGAATTAAACTTATAGCATTAATCATGTTGAGAAATTACATTTTAATTAAGCTTCTCATATTGAGTCATATTTGGATATTTTAAATGTATTTCGAAGGTCTTCACAACAACAAATCAGTTTAAAAGTTTCATTAATTTGACAGAGTTGCTCAGTAGAATGTACTACTATTTAAATTTTATTTATTAGGATTATTGGGTAAAACTTTTAATGAAGCTCATGCTTTAAAATCAAGCGTAACTACTACATAACTATTTATAAAGACAAAGCAAAACCTATGATGTATTATGATGACAGTTACAGCTACATTTATAATAGTAAAATGTCGGCCGCCCAGTCAATCGTTCAGTCATTCGGACAGACAGCCGCTTAACAGGTGGCTTTTTACGCAAGAACAGCGCGGGCGCGAATGGCGCACGCTCGCGAGAGATGCGAAAAAGCGTGCACAGCGGCCTCTCGCAGACTCGTGAAAACAAAAACTGCACAAATACATGCCTCCCAGGATGTATTTCGCGGTCTCCAGAAATATCCGTGGGGCTTCTTTTCCATAGTCAGTCATGATTATATTATTGTTATAAAATGGTTATGTTATAGTTACATAGGCTTATAAGTAGTTAACAGATTGTCTTCTGTAAAATAAGTAAATGGTTTTATATTGTTGATAGGATTACTTATTAATACTCATTGTGAGTCATAACACAGTTAGTAACCATTATTAATGCATCATTTATCTTAAGTAAAAACAGGATGCAAATTTTTACTTAAGCCAACCCCAAAACTTAACTGTAAACACTTTTATTGGAAGTATAAAAATGTTTAAAATGTGTTAGGCAGAAATATACTAAACTGTTACGACCTGTTAAGACTAGGGCCTAAAGTAAAGGTTTTAGATATTTCAATTGATTAGACACCTTTTTGGATTACTTTTTTATTGATATTCCTTTGGCTAAGTCCCTTATTTATCAGGGGTCGCCACAGCGGAATGAACCTCCAACTATTCCGGCATATGTTTTACACAGCGTATGCTCTTCCGTTCCAACCACAACCCAGTACTAAGAAACACCAAGTGTGCCGCAAGCCTGCGTTTGAGTGAAGGTCTCGGCCGTTAGATCGCCCCCTGGGGGCTGGCTGCAGTACAAGTCATAAAGCCCGCCTCCTCCGTGTTAATGAAGGAGACTTGAGCCCAAATAAAAAAAATTATTACACTTGCAATAAAATGTCCCGAAAGATGGTTCTGGTCGATTAAGGCACTGGTTATTGTGCTGAAATAGGTGCAGATCTTCATTTTTGTAAACAGTTTGTTTTTAGCAGTAATTTAATGCTGGGCGTGTCATCGTGATTGACAGCTGTGATTGACAGTTTCTCAAAGCAGACCGTCTGAGCTTCGGCAGAAGACTGAAGTGTTATTATTCGATTTCTGTGTTATTTTACCATGACAAAATGAGTTCAGCAATAAACTACAGTTTCTGACATGCATGATCCTGGTGGAACACTGTTTATTCGCTAAATTCAGGGCTTTTTTCGGGCTTTATTAGTTTGCTGATACACGTACGCCTAGCCACCCAGATAGCAAAATACACTCGGTCCAGTTCCGGCTAGATTCTCGCCTGCCGGAGACTTACCCCTCAGAGCTCAGACTGACTACCTCTGCTGGACCTGCTCCGGATGCCTGGACTCACTGCCCGATTCCAGCCCGAGTCAATCGAGCCAGATGCGGCGGCTGAGCGAGCCGGCCGGAATCAGCCCGCGACGCCGCGAGTTGCGCTGCGACCCGGAGCTGGCGCGATTGAATACATAAAACCTTCATATTTGTTAACGTTATTACACACTGTAAAAAGTGCTACACTCACAAAGTTGGTTCTATCTACTTTAAATAATTGCAATCTAGTTAATTTTATTTGTTTTATACCAAAAAAAATTAAATTTGCTTCCTCTTTACTTAAAATATATCAGTTTTTATATAACTGTATATTTTGAATAAAACTAATGCAATTTATTTGAGTAGATTTTTTTACGTGGTTATTGTGTAGAATAAATGTTATAAAAGTGAGTTGACACAGACAATTTATTAGAGCAGCTGTCGATGTGGGCAGGTGTTCATAAAACGTGATTTTAATAGTTTGGCGTGACTCCTTTTTCATTGCCCGGGATTTAGCAGGCAGACGCAGCTTCTGCAATGGTCGACATTAACTGCTCCCAGCAGCGGATCTGATTAACACGGTAAGTTGCAAATTTAGCCGAATGATAATTGTAAAGTCATGCAAAACTGCTGTCTTCGCTAGGCAGGTGAGGTTTTAGCTTTGTAAATTGTACTGTAGCCTCAGGTATGTTAACAGTTAGACTGCTCTCACATGGAAAGCTAAGTTGGCTAACGCTAACCAACGCTAGTTTATGCTAACGATTAAAAGTGATATTATTGAGAAAAAATAGTGAAAGTAGTTTTAAAACACTTAGTAGGTATAACTAACGTTGCAGAACCGATTAACAAGGTCACTGGTGGGCGGTCGGGGTGTGGGGGTTCAGTTTGCTAGCGCTAACTTAGCTAAAGTTAGCTCACCTAAGTTATAGCAGCACATTAAGGATGGATATTAAATGCAGAAACGTATGCAACAGTTAAGTAGTGTGTGTTTAACGTAAGAGAAAGTATAACTTAAAGTTTGTGTTTTAGAGATTTAGTCCATAAGTTTTTTAATGCTGCATAGTGAATAAATTACAGATTTACAATTTATTTTAACTTAAATTACATTTACTACTGATGTTTACAGAACCATTTAAATTGTATGCACCTCATTCTAAAATGCATGTTCTTGGTCTTTAGATACCAAAGTGATTTTGTTACCTGTGGATGTTCAAACTTTACATCCAGGTAAGAAAAACATTAGATACAACTACAGCTATAATTATTTGCAGGCAAGTAAAACATTGGTAAAATTGCAAACAATAGTGGGCTCCATAGAATTAACTTACATTTGATATCTGAAGATTTTTTTATGTGTGCAACAGTAAAAACAGTATAAAAATATCCTAATGCAGTTTCTTATTATCTGTCAGTCTTTCAATAAAGCTAACTGATAACACTGAATCACTGAACTGTCATTTGCCAGTGACATTAAATTTGAAGAAAAAGTCAATTAAATGTAGCTTTAGCAAAAATTTAATGTAAACCTTAATGTAATGTGTAAAATGGCAATGTATTTATTTATTTATTTAATAAAATTTGTATTATGACGTGCAAAGTTTGGTGCAAAATGAAGATGACATTTAAATTATAGAACTTGTATTCTATAATTTTCATATAGCCATTTTCAAACAGTTTTAATATCTAAATTAAATACACATTCTTATGCTTTATAAGTTGCCAAAATAAACAAAAAATGTAATACCTAAATTTTAACAATTCTTTGATTGACAGGAAAACACAATGACATGCACTGTTACACTGAGTAAAATCACAGTTTTCTTTAAAATTTGATAACTAAAAACACCTGGAATAATGTAATTACACAACCTCTATAACCTTTTTTTATTTTTTAAATAGAAGTTAGGTAATTTTAACTTAGGTAATTTTTAACTGATAAACTAAGGTATTTCATCCATGCATCATTCTCACTGGACTTTTGTAACTTCACTTGTAGTTATTTCCTATTCAGTATTTAGCTATTTAATGTTGTTTGGTAGCAACCACCTGAACTCCTGTTTCTTTTTGTCTCTACCAATAGAGTTGTGAGGAATCGGAGGTGCATGCGGCTGCCCACGGGAAAAATTTGCCATCAGCCCAACACAGTTTGGATTATCATAGGACTGTCAGAGGTTTGCCAAACCTGTCAAATGCATGATGGCTCCTGTTTGGACTTACCGATGTCCTCGACTTCAAGTATCCATCAAAACTGTATACATTTGAGATATATTAGAGACTCTTTGTGGGACTGGACATTATGCATCCTAAATCTTTATCAAAATATGCAAATCTCCTCACTGAGTTGCCTTGGATGATTTCTCAATAGGATCTGGTATTATTAATGTTTTTATTTATGTATTGTGTATGTGTAGCCACATTAATGGCCTATTTTGTAGTCACTATTAAAAGGAACATCGATTGATATTGAATACATGTTATGGTCTTTAATCCATCTTCCCATTCTTATTTAATTGTTATTGACAGGAAAGTCTGTTTATCTGTTTTTACTAGTGTATATTGTGCTTACAATATAGAAACGAAGATTTATTTTCTGAGGTTACAGCCAGAAGTCAATTAAATTAGTTTTAAATGACATATACATGGTTAATTTTATTTAGATCATTAAGTTCATAATACTTAATTAAAATGAGTACAGTCAACATATAGCAATGTATAAGTAAGTTAAGTTTAACAAAAAAAGTAAGTTTATCTGATTTGAGTAATTTTAGAAATATTAGTTGGCTCAACTTAATTTTATTGCATTTGTTTTAAGCAATGTTTTAGTGTTTAAAATACTTAAAAAAGGCTGGAAGTTGAATCAACCTAAAACGTCCGATGCAACCACTTGCCTCACTTTTTATAAGTTAGATCTAAGTAACATTTTTTACAGTGCATCCATTTGTGTTGATATGACAGCAAACGCATGGTGGGGGGCGTGGTTGATTTTACATAAAGCTTTTGGTTGGAAGCTCGACTCATTTTCGCGGCTCCTCCTCTGGCTCCATCAGACAGTCCTTCTGCGCATGTCAAGGCTCCAATTTCAGCAGTCTTTTGCGACAGTTTGTGCCCGTCAAGCAGGCGTTTTGCCCTCAAGGCGTTCAATGGGAAAAGGGGCTGTCGCGTCGTCTATATTTTTTTACAGTCATTGAGAAACACCCATATGCACCCATTCACACATACACTATGGCCAATTTAGTTAATCCAATTCTCCTATTTGCCCTTGTCTTTGGACTGTAGGGGAAACCAAAGCACCTGGAGGAAACCTACACAAACATATGGAGAACTTGCAAACTCCACACGGAAATGCCAAGTGGCCCAGCTGGAACTCAAACCAGCGACCTTCTTGCTGTGAGGCGACTGTACTAACCACTAAGCCACCGTGCTACTCCGACCTTTTTTGATTGCATTTGTAAAAAGCTACGGAAAAGGAAACAAATAATCTTGGCAAATAAAAAATGTAGTTTTAAAGATCCATCAATAGTAACTATGATGCCTACATTCACAAACACCATTAAAAACTGTCGTGCCAGCAAAATCTGCTCCATATTCAGCACGGCTTCCCAAAAAGCTGTCCTGCTTTCTCCTCGACTCCTTGATCCCAACAGAAAGAGTCAGGGAAAGAAGTCACAGCGAAGGTCTTTTCAAAATTTTTGGATGAATTGTTACCTGAAGGAGGCTGGAGGTTGTGTTTGTGTGTGTGTGTTTGTGTTTGTGTGACGCCCTTTAAAAAACTTTCCCAGCGCTGCGGATCTGTGTAAGGCTGCAGGGTAGTGTGCAGATCTTATTTTCTGATAAGTTTACGTGATGTCTGGGATTTTGTGGCCCTCTAACAGGTCGTAGAACAAGCCTGCAGCTCACGGGCACGGGCGATGGAAAGAGCGCGGACGCTTAGCGCTAATCCCTTTGAGAGCGTCGACACACACATACGCACACACAGATCGGCTCCTGGAGGTTTGTGTTTGTGTGTGATGAGAGTGCAGATGCTGTGCTCTCTATATTTGTGGATAAACGGAGATATGCAGAACTTGCTTCGTTCATCTCTGACAATAATCAGTCCGTGCTAAATCTGTGTCCTTTACGTCCTCAAGTGTGTTTGTTTATTATATGTTTTGGTGGATCTGATTTATGTTGTAACCCACATGTCTGCAACCTTATTGATAGCACAGACCGGTGTTTGTATTTTTTGCTGGTGGGGTGTAGGCGATATATTTTGGTTGGTAGGTGTTGTGTCTTACTTTATAAGTAAAATAAGGGGCCCTATATCATACACCCAGCACAATAAGGCTTATGACGGGTTTGGCGCAATTTGCTGCTATTTTCAGACCAGCGCAACTGTAATTTTCACGTTTTGCACCATGTTGTTTAAATAGCAAATCCATTTGGACCAATCTGTGGACTCATGGGCATGCTGGTCTATAAAGGAGGTGTGTTAAGGCGCATTACTATGCTATTTAGAGGAAATGATATAGACTGTGCCATTGACCAACTGAAAGCTGGTCTAAAGTTCAGTGCAGAGCATATTAGTTATGCACCTATGCAGGTCCAAACGCTTACACATTGCTTAATTCACACAGGATGTACAGCAATACACAAATATCTTTATAAATGAAAACAAATTAAAGGATTAAAATGTTACAAAAATGATTATTTTCTACATAAATACAAAAAAAACACAGCCTCAATGCAATTTTTAGTTTTTTTTTAGTTTATTCAGGACAATTTGCATTTGTATAATTTTATTAATAGTAGTATTATTTATTATATGCATATTTATTCCAATCATGTTGTTGGTCTTTTGTATGACAATACAAATTAAATATTGAGAGGTAAACAATAATGGATTGTCCATTATTAATCCCGTCCCCTAACCTCTCATTCAGTCAACTCAACAAAACAGTAAATAAATAACTACATAAATACCAAATTAATCATCAGAATAACTGGATACAGATGGGAAAAATATATTAATTAAAATAGTAAAAATGTAAAAATATATATATATATTTGAAAAATAATAATTCTAATAACATGATAAATGTTACAGGTTTCCAGCACCAGGTGTAATAGACAGGCCTTTGATGTAATCATAAAAGGAATCCCAAGCCTTATAATAGGAATTTAGTGAGCCAGAAAGCGAGCATCTCAGCTTTTCTAGTCTGATACAGTAAAAAATGTCCTGCATCCACTTGTCATATGTAGTGGCGGATGTGTTGTTTCCACTTTAAAAGTTTGGCACGTCTGGCTAGAATTGTGGTAAAGGCAACAACCCTGCTGTTACGGCCTGTCAAATCAAGGGATGCACCAAAGAGGGCTAACAAATTGTCAGGCTGTTTATTGATTTCAAGGGATTTATTGAATGTATTTTAAGCACCTGACTTTATATGCATATTTTTATTTGTTTTAATAAAAACAAGTTTACATTTGTCCATCTGTCAGGTGCCATATGGGGCATAACAATAGGCCGTGTGTTTGGATATAACTGGATATAGTTTTATGACCACACTTCGTTATTATTGTTCATTTATTTGTTTGCTGGAAATTACAACTAAATTTAGAAATTGTTTTAAAACAAATCTTTGTGCTCAGCAAATTGAATTAAATATATACACTACCAATCAAAAGTTTTTTTTATTTTTTTTTAAAAAGATTTTTCTGTTCATCAAGGTGTCATTTCTTAAATTTAAAAACAAAAAATAATTGTTAAATAATTATTTATTAAATATTCATTAGAATTTTGTTTGTAGTTTTAAATGAAATTATTACTCCAATCATTATTGCTTTTATTACTATTACCATTAATAACACTAATATTAATAATAGTAATAATAATCATTATTATTACAGTGATTTTTTTTTTATCATTAAAATATCTGGAATAAATTTTTTTATTAAATTCTAAACTAATTTTCAACAGTTATTTTATAGTGCCATAACATTTCACTATTTTACAATTTGTACTGTATTTTTGATTAAATAAATACAGCTTTGGTGTGCAGGAGAAGCTCATTTTAAAATATTTAAAAATTGTACTGTAACTCTTAATCGGCTAATGAAGGTCTTCATTCAACACCATTTCATTATACATAAAAGTAAAGGAGTAAAGAGTAAAAGTGAAGTAAAGAGAATGTAAAGCGACCGAATGGTGGAGATGGTCTGTTTAAAATGTGGTAAAATCTAAAAACGTGGTATAAATCAGGCGGCCGCGAGGGCTTTTCTTTTTTTGGATAGTTTTGATTGCATTGCAAGTCAATTGATGATTTTAAAAACACTATTGGTTGGGTTTGAGGGAAAGAGGAGTCTGTCAATCAGTTAGTCAATCAGTCAACAGTGGCCTCTGGCGGATATAGGTGAGAAAAACAGGCACGAGAGAGAAATTTGAGATCTCAAAATGCGTACACAGCAGCCTCTGGTGTATTTGAGAAATCAAACTGTAAAAAAAACACACCTCCTGTTATGTATTTGGCACTCCTCAGAAATGTATACAAGGGTTCATATTCAGAAAGAGCCTGAGTTGGATTAAACAATTACATCTCGCTCAAAATATATACTTTTTTATTTATTTGTATTTATTTATATTTCAGTTTTTTAAAGCGTATGCTATTAAAAATGGTGATGCTAATTAACTATGCTAAGTTTGTTGCCCAAATATGGTCTTGAAGTTTGTCATTTGTGACAGCAGCAGTACCGAATCTTTAAATTAAGCCTAAATCTATCTCTGAAGTTATACTCGTCCCTTTTACTTTGACTCTCTTGTTTTGTAGCAGCATGCTAAAACACCTGCTAAACGATGAGGCTTTTTTCCATGGTTTGGCATGAGGACAGACAGAGGGACAGTCTAATTAAATGAATGAAGACACATGTTGTCCTATGGAGGAGGACCGCTCAGATCTGGCCCATCGCCATCAGTGTTTAACAACCCGCATGGCTCCGTTTCTAATCAGTCTGGAGCCGATAACAGCCTCATGATTACAGCGGGACGCGACAATAACATCTCAGATCTTGTTGACTGTTATTATAAGGAAGTTTTGGTTTGGATATTTTTTAAAGCTTAAAGTGACATTTAAAGGCTTAACTAGGTTAATTAGGTTACTAGGCAGGTTATGGTAACTAGGCAAGTCATTGTATAACGATGATTTGTTTTGTAGACTATTGGAAATTTTTTTTAGCTTAAAGGGGCTAATAATTTTGTCCTTAAAATGGTGTTAAAAAATTTTAAAACTGCTTTTATTCTAGCCGAAATAAAACAAATAAGACTTTCTCCAGAAGAAAAAATATTATCAGACATACTGTGAAAATTTCCTTGCTCTGTTAAACATAATTTGTGAAATTTTTGAAAAAGCGGAAAAATTCAAATGAGGGTCTAATAATTCTGACTTCAACTGTATATAAATATATATAAACTTATTTATTTTATTTACTTAATAACTTACTTAATTACCTACATACTCACTCAATTGCTTACTCGCTTGCTTGCTTTCTCAATTGCTTGCTTGCTTACTTATTTACTTGCTTGCTTACTCACTCAATTGCTTGCTTGCTTGCCTACGTACTTACTTCCTTACTTGCTTACTTACTTACTTATTTACTTACTTGCTTACTTATTTACATACTTGTTTACTTATTTATTTACCTACGTATTTACCTATTTACTTATTTACTTGCTTACTTATTTAATTTTTTACTTACTTGCTTACTTGCTTACTTATTTACTTACGTGCTTATTTTTTACATACTTGCTTACTTTCTTACTTACTTGCTTACTTGCTTACTTATTTACATATTTATACCTACTTATTTACTTACTTATTTACTTACTAATTTACTTGCTTAAATACTTACTTACTTATTTACTTTTTTACTTACTTATTTACTTACATACTTACTTTTTTACATACTTGCTTGCTTGCTTACTTACTTTCTAACTTACTTACTTATTTACTTACTTACTTACCTACTTACTTACCAAAGTTGACAATTTTTCAGTAATGAAACTAGAATTTTTTTTTAATAATATTAATTGTAATATTTTTATTTAGTTTAATTTGATGAAATTTTTTTAGTATTTTATATATTTTGTTTATTTATTTTTCTGAGTTGTTGTAATTTAATCAGTAAAGAAGCTGAGACAGGAGAACAGTTATTTTCCTTTATCTGCTGTTGACATATTACATTTAACCAGGAAAAAACTGAGAGGCAAGAGAAAAGCCATCAATTGCTCTCCATATAAAACATTTTTTCACTTCTTTCTTTGTTATTTTACGCTATGCACCTTGGGTCAAAGTAGACATCATATTTATTTTGACATGAGTGACAAGAAGCCTGTGAAAGATCTCTGTTTCTCTCCGCCGTAAATTTTTCTAAATGTTCATTTTCACTGAGGTACAATAGTACAACCTATTGAGCAGACTTCCATCTTTCACAGCTTCATTTTCTCTGTTGTCAAATACGTCATGAAGTGTGTATGTAAGCACCTGTAGCTCCATAATGTGTCAGAGCAGAAGAATCTGTAGCGGAGCAGAATAATGAACACTTTAAGTTATTGATGAAGGTGCTTCAGACTCCAGATGAAAAGCACTGCCATTTTCAGAGATTCAGGAACTTTTTTTTATTTATTTTTTATCCGTGTCAAGAGAAGCTTCCCACACAAACACACAATGAACACATCGGCTTTTGGTTTATTCCTGTTCATTTCAACAGAAAATAGAAAAAAGACGTCAGAGACAGGAACTTTTCCTTCTCATGGGTGTGAAGACGGTGATTCCCAAAAAAACATGTATTTTGAGCTCTGTTAGATTAGCCAAAGTAGTGACTCAAACTCAGAGAGTCTGGCTGTTTATTTGATGCGCTTAAGTTTCTTTTTATGGTTCATTCACGGATTATTCTTTATAGATGTTTCACTTAAAATACCCTTTAAATAACAATGTAAGCAATTAGATTATTACTTTTATAAGGTGAACCTATAGAGATATATAATTAATTTTCAGCTAGTCTTGGCAAAATTGTTTGTGAATGTTTTGACATTATATTAGGATTTTAAGTTTTTTTTTATATAGTTGCATTATTCATATTATTTATTTCTCTGCTCTGTATTATTTTGTTTTATTTCATTTTTTATTTTGTTTTGTTTTAATTTTATTTTACTTTTTTATTTATTTTAATTCTATTTTTTTATTCATTTTTTATTTATTATTTTATTTAATTTTTAAATTTTAATTTATTTTATTTCCATGGTCAAAGTTCATAGATCATCAGTATAAAAATCTATTTCACCATTGGTGTGAAGATTTTCTTATCTAAAAAAATTTAAAAAAATAAAATGTTGAAAAGGAAAATAATATATAATATAATATAATATAATATAATATAATATAATATAATATAATATAATATAATATAATATAATATAATATGATATAATATAATATAATATAATATATATTATATACTCAACAATTTATTTTGTTAATTTTTTATTTCCCTGGTCAAAGTTGACAATTTATCAGTATTTATTTTCTTCTCTTTGGTACAGAGATTTAAAAAAAAAAATTATATTATTATTTTCCTGGTCAACATTTTATTTTATTTTATTTTATTTTATTTTATTTTATTTTATCTTATTTTATCTTATTTTATTTTATTATTTTTTTACATCTATAAAGAATAATCCATGAATGAACCATAAAAAGAAACTTAAGCACGTCAAATAAACAGCCAGACAATACAGAGCTCAAAATTCATTATTTTATTTATTTTTATTTTTGTTTTTACTTTTTATTTATTTTTTTTTATTTTATTATACTTCAAGATAAAAGTTTACAAGACAATTAATTTAATTTAATTCAATTTAATTAAAAGTATTGTTATTTTAATTTATTTTATTTTATTTCCCTGGTTGAAGTTCTCTCATCAAAGTTTGCAAGATAATTTATTTTATTTATTTATTTATTTTTATTTTATTTTATATATATATATTTTTTATTTATGCATGTATTTATTTTTAAATGGTCTGAGATGTCCATTATAAATAGTCAGATGTGTTCATTTATGAGTATAAGAATATCCTTCCTTCTCATTGATCTGATTGGTGTTCCCCAAATAAAATAAAATAATAAATTTTGAGCTCTGCTTTATGCTGTTGGAAGGAAACTTGAGTGACTCAAACTCAGCAGTCTGGGTGTTTATTTGAAGTGCTGATAATTACCCATCATTCTAGTTCGTCAGGTCACACTATATTTAACCAGTACGTCTCGCAGGCTGTGTCATGTAGATAGTTGGAGGATTCATCCGGCTTTTCCTCTGTAAGTGTCAAACACCCACCAGCACATTATCCCAGAGCTTCACACAAAACACACACCTTGTGTTTCTGGCAACAGATTCAATTAACTAAAGGCGGGAATGGAAACGAAAGCCGATCCAAGAGAAAATCCCCCCGAGAGGAACGCGATAATAAAAGAAATGTGTGAAAAGTGAAGTGTTTGGAGAATGAGATGAGCAAATGATCACTCTGTGTGCAGGTGAACGATTGACAGAGCATGTGCAAAACCAAGTCGATTGATTGGAGATTTCCTTGACAACTGTTTTTGAACTCATCGATAATTTTATCTTAAGATTCTTGCATTATATTGTATATTGTAAGGTTAGTTTAAGTCAAGTCAAATGCAGTGGAGCGAAAAGATGTGTCGTGCAGGACCACAATGCTACATAAATAAACATAATCATAAATATTAACACAACACTGGACACAAGAGCTATTTTAAACCTATACATAACATACATACTGGAGCAGTAATCTAACTACTCACACACTAACTGGCCACTTTATTAGGTACAACT
This sequence comes from Danio rerio, assembly GCF_052040795.2. Taxonomy (NCBI): domain Eukaryota; kingdom Metazoa; phylum Chordata; class Actinopteri; order Cypriniformes; family Danionidae; genus Danio; species Danio rerio. The sequence continues at coordinate 43,003,579 of NC_141031.1, forward strand.
AGGTAGTACCGGTTGGCAGTGCTTAATTTGTGAATCGCAAGGTCCCAGGCGGATCGGGGTAATGGATCCAGCATGCTACCCGAGGATGGAGAGGTATCGCGCATGAAAGTGGAGTGCGGGGGCAGATTGGTGTCGCAGACATAAGTTAAAAGCCGGGGTGGGGGTTGGTTGTCGTAGACGAAAGTGAAGAGGGTTGGGGAGTCACGGAAGAAAGTGAAAGTCAACAGCGGATGGGATAGAAGGGTGGGTGAGAAGGGGGATAGGTAAAATGAGGTGCCGGATCAGATTTCAGAGGTGTAGGATCCGGAGTGTTCCGGCACAAATTAAGCCCTGTCAGGTGGAACCCCTTTTGCCTTCAAAACTGCTTTCACATTGCATTTAGCTGACTTAAAAAAGAAAGTTCAATCTAGTAAAAGCCATCATAAAATGTTATGAAAATGAGGCGTTTCAACTTCATTGAATCGTCATGTTTGTGTACCATCACCCTCTTATAGTAAACATGCATCAAGCAGCAGTTGTTTCTCTGCAGTGTCTTACAGGGTGTGCTTTGCTTTTCTAGGATGTCAGGTTTAAAATAGTTCAGAGAAACCGAGGACTGTTGTGTTCTGCTCTCTTGTGCTCTCTCTGGTTATGTCTTGCGTGAACGCACCCTAAATTAGCTCTTATTATTAAAGATGTAGAAGTGCATTCTTGCATTGGGATTCATTGATCTGACTAAACAAATTCAATGCGCCGATTTTCTCATTTGATATAGATTGAGATGACTATATTGTGTTCATAATTGCATTCATTCATTGGAATAATGAAAAATTCCCTATAGTTAAATATAGGTTAAAAGCAAAATGATTTTCCTACTGTATGAATTTTGTATGGTTTTTAAATGTTTTCCACGTGGTTTAATTGAGCAGTTTTGTTTTTGCTTAATTATTTCCTTTAATGTTTTTTTCTTTATTTATTATAATTATTTATTAATTTTTTGGTAATTTGACCTAAATAAAAGCAGCTTGTTTTTTTTTTTTCATTATTATTGTTAAGGTCAATAATTTCTGTCAGCTTTTGGAAATTATATTTTTTCTATTGCATAAAGAACATCAAACTTAGTTAAGCCTTTAAATTCCTGGATACTAGAATCTTGCAAAATCTCTAGTAAAATATTAATTACTGGCATCATAGCAAAGACAAAAATTAAGTAGTTCTTAGTAAATTGTGTTTAAAGTGTGTCAAAAAGAATCTTCTGTTAAACTGCAATTTGCAAAAAAATAAAAAATAAATAAATAAATTATTTATATATATATATATATATATATATATATATATATATATATATATATATATAGGCATAGATTATTTTTTAATCAAGATTAAATTAATCTCACTGTAATCTTAGAATTAATCTAGATCAGGGTTTTTCAAAGTCTAAGACAGTGGGCCTCCCTTTTGACACAACTTATCCATTGGCGCCCCCCTCCTCCCAAAACACACACACACACACACGCACACACACACACACACACACACACACACACACACACACACACACACACACACACACACACACACACACACACACACACAAATACACACACTGGTTACATATATATATATATATATATATATATATATATATATATATATATATATATATATATATATATATATATACATACAGTATATATAAAGACACAAACAGATGTCAGATATCAATAATAATATATAAAATAACAAGTATTTTAATATAACGTTTTTAAAACTAGGATGATTGTTCAATATGAATAGAACAGATCCAAGAACTGTCCATCCCAGTCAAAACAGTCGAAGTTTAGCGGGTCTCATGCTGTCATTAGCCAAAATATTTTGAAAAACCACACATAAAGGTCGTGGTTCATCAGCTGGTCCTGTCCACGTAAATCCTAAACTCAAATACTGATCATCATATCGTCGTCTTTTGGGTTTAAGCCCTGAACTTGAAGGCTTTTGTGGCAAGGGGGCGTGGCCGAGAGCCGTGGGAACGGAGTGAGGCCACCGCGTAAGTGGATACACCTGCCTCGGATCCCACGGAAGGAGCTCTGGATCATAAAAGGAGGAACGAGGGCAGAGGAAGCCGAGAGAGGACCGGGCCTGGAGATATTTTACTTTTGCTTTCAGTTTGACGGCAGTCTCCGTGAGGAGCTGCCGTCACTGTTATTAATAAATCATTTTAAAACTGCGTCGGTTCTCCGCCTCCTTCTTCCCGGTGGCCAAAGGGCCGTGAACTTCATTACAGCTTTGAATCGGGGGGTCTCAGAAACCGACCCAATGTATTAGCAGGCATATACCTGTATTGGCGGGCTTGCCAAACAGAAGTGAATTCACAGCTATGGCCTTCAGGGTAAAAAAGGTTTTCTTATAATTGACGTATTATTATTTTTTTTTTGCTTTGTTTAATTAAAACGTTTAAATATAAAAAAATACATATAATAATTAAACTTAATAATTATTATTTATTATATAATATTTTTTCCCGCGCCTCCCCTGACATGCTCTGACGCCCCCCAGGGGAGGCGCGCCTCACACTTTGAAAACCCCTGATCTAGATTAAAAGGGCTTATTTGAATTCTACCAAAGGCATTCAGAATAATTGTGCTACCCAAATAATACGTCTTTAAGAACGGGTTTCTCAAGCCAGGAGGCGCATTAGACCAGAGGCTCATCTCCTGTTTCTAAAATGCATCACAAACTGCTTGAGAAGCTGTTCTACTATGATAATTGGTGATGAAAATAAATGATGTTCAATAAGATGTACTTGTGTTTATGAACTGTTTATTCAGTTCAACATGATTTTTGAACTGTAGGCCTACATAAGCTTCAAACAGCCATTTTTGTTCATTATAATCCGACTAAAGTCAAAACTGAACTAAACAAAAATGGAATTAAGACATCTGGAGTATGCAGATATCAGTGGCATCATTGAAGTAAACTCTACAGTCAAACTAGTACCGTTATGTAGGACTTTTCGCCATATTTTCCCTCAAGATCCACACAAGCAGCAAAGAAACGCACACACGCACACACACATCGCAAAATTCGGAAGTTTTTTCTTTCCATTTGGTGTGCTTTATTAAATTCCATAACACTCTCACCAGTCCTCACTCCTTATTTGCGTCATGTAAACACCTTAATTATACTATTGTCTATTAAGGCAAATAACTAGGTTACAGATGTCCATGTAAGCGTAGTCAGTAGTTTCTTCAAAAAGTAAAAGAATAAGGGCATCCTGAAGGCAATTGTCTATGGTGTGAAGATACAAGATGTGCAGCACCTGAAACTACAGATACTGGAAGCCTGTGCTGGCATTTCTCCTGCGGTGTTGCTATCAGTGTGTGAAGAGTGTGGGAAAAGGGTTGCATTGACAATCCAACACAATGGGCAGCACATTGAACACATTTTATAAGTGGTCAGACACTTGGAAATAACTCATGAACGAATAAAGTTATGTTAAAACCAAGCACGCCATTGTTTTTCTTGTGAAGTTCCAAACAAGTTTGATGTGTCACATGATCCTCTTCCTATTAAAAAACAAAAGTTGGATCCAAGATGGCCGACTTCAGAATGGCCACCATGGTCACCACCCATCTTGAAAAGTTTGCCTCCTCACATATACTAATGTGCCACAAACAGGACGTTAATATCACCAAACATTCCCATTTTATTTAGGTGTATCCATATAAATGGCCCACCCGGGTGCTTTCACACCTGCCTTATTCAGCTCGATTGAATCGCACTAGAGTTCGTTTCCCCTTTTGGTGCGGTTCGTTTGGGCAGGTGTGAATGCAGCAATCGTACTCCAGTGCGCACCAAAAGCAGACCAAATAAGCGCACCGAGACCTGCTTGAAGAGGTGGTCTCGATACGCTTTTAAACGAACTCTGGAGCGGTTTGTTTGTGGTGAGAATATGATCCGTATAAAACTGGTCCAACCGCAAAAAGTATTGCACGTTTTGGACTAATTCAGCTGCTGTAGGCCGATGCGCTGTGCATTATGGGATATGGAGGAAAAATATTTGTTGACAGCGCTTTACCAACAGAGAGAGAGAGAGGAAAACATTACCTGATGGATCGTTGGTAATATTTACGCAAGATGACCATGTTGCAGTTTAGCTAAATTAATTCACGCCTCCTCCTGAAGTGACGAGCGATGCATTAAACATTGTTTTCCAGCCGCGGCCGCGCTTCATTTTCATAATGTATAACGTAGTTTGTCTAAAGCAGGGATACAATCAGCCAGCGCAGTCGTCTCTCCAGAGTAAAAGGTTTTGTTTACCTGCGGGAGTTCACTGGCATGAATTCTGACCAATCAATAAGCAGTTTAGGAAATATGTTCAACAACATCTGGCCAATGAGAGATGTGGATTTTGTCAGATGACTGCATTTTGGTTCGTTTCAACTGGTTCGGACCAAAGCCAGCAGTGTGGTGTGAAAACGACCCAAAGACGGCAGAAAATCCAACAATGTATCATTCATTGCGCTTGGTCCGGACCAAATGAAGCAAACTACAGATGTGAAAGCACCCTTAAATACATTGTAAGTTAAAGCTATTTTTATATTCTGCAGGTTATGGATAAAATATGATAGTTTTAATAGTTTAATAAAATATATGAGATTTTTGGAAATCACCAAGCGACCCCCCTCTCATTGTCTCATGACCCCTAGGGGGTTCCGACCATAGACTGTAAAATATATGGACGTAGTATCCGTGACGTCACCCATAGGTTTCTGAAGAGCGCAAAAGAAGCCACAAGTAGGCACGGCCAACCGTCGCCATTTTGGTCACGCGTCATCACACCCACGGCGGGATACCAAACAAGGGCAAAGAGGCGGAGAGTGAGCGGAGCTACAGACACCTGCTAGCATTTAGCTTGGACCTGGTTCAGACACACTTTACTTTGGGAGAAATTCTTAATACTTTATCACCTGTGACTCGTTTGTATTCTGACCACTTGTGCTTGGTTGTACACTATATCAATAAAGTGTTTAGACTTTTAAAAACACTGCTGTAATACATTGAGCCACTAAACATTGTTCTTATGACGTTTTAAACAGGAGGAAAATGCGAATTACTTCCAAACACTTCAGATATAGTCTGTGATAGTTAATGTAAGACTATTGATGAAATCCAGCATAACACTGTATGACAACGCTTCAGATGACTGTTCTAGAGCCTACAGCTAATCAATCTGACAGATTCTGGAGTGCATTACAGCTCTAAATATAAATATAAACGATAAATGATCTTAAATAAAACAAATACATGTATAGAGATGGTATATAAGTATATAACTTTACTCACATGGGAAACGGAGGCCACGTGAATGGTTTGTGAGCACAATTAAGTGCCCTCAGCATGCCATGCCATCCAATAATTGTAGGAAACAAGTCCAAAAGGCAGTTGACTGTGTAAAGCCACATAAAACAACACAGAAATACGATAAATATGCCGAGTTCAGTGGCTAATCTGCAGAGGTGACGTGACGGCGACCAGCGAGACCTAACTGTCACTCAAGTGGCCACTCCCTTAATTATGCAAACTTAATATAACTTAATATAAAGGAAACGGATGAGTTATAAAAAAATTCACCCCCCTCACAGTTGTCATGAAGGGTATTATTAGCTGTATTAACCAAAATCTTTTTTTGTACCAGGCTGTAAACACCTTTTTTTCTGCTGTAAAGTTGGCCTTTCTAACAGTGGGCTCAATTAAAATTTGCTCTGTTTTGGAGCCAGGAGCGGCCACGACTAGCAGAATTTCGGATGAATTGCAGTTTTAGTTACTTCCGTATTGGCTTCCTGAGGGAGAGCGGGAGGTTGCCGCTTGGTTCCGACCCCCACTTTAAGAACCACTTGCACTAAACCACCATGCCACCATTTTCATAAGCTTAGTACAGTGTATTATTTTGTCAATACAATAACTATATTGCAAATAAATCTTCACTGCAACTCAAAGTGGGCGGTTATACATATCTATAAGTAAGACTGCGTTTAGCCTGTTTCTGAAAGTTTCTATTCAGCATCTGCGGTCCGGAAAGTTCAAATGTCAACATTTTGTTGGTTTGGCTAGGTTTTTTTTCCAGCACAGCGGTGCAGAGGCTTGAGTGGAGTGTTCCGTGTGAGCATGTCAGATCCGCTCAGACAAACATGAGCTCAGAGTGGGGATGTCGTGACCTTCAGTCATCTTTCCTTTTAAGAGGTGGAGTTCACTTCAGGATAGCGTCATCAATATTGTATGGGATGTTGGGTACAGCATGTGCGTGCCTGTGTTTCCCCTCCTCTTCCTTCTCTCTCTGGGACTGCCGAGTGTTTGGGAACAGACAGAACGAGAGACAGAAATAGAGAAGAAGAGGAGCAGATCAAACAAGGCCTTCTCTCTCTCTTTCTTCATCTGTAGCCGTCAGTATCGTGTGGCAGACAGTGTTCTCGCCCGCGCGCCTTTTTGAAGTGGCATTAGGAGTTCACAAAGGATTTAGGCCAAAGCCTGTAATGGGGAACATGAGCATTTGGTGTGATAGTACAACCTGACCTCTATAGTGCTTCTTAATGACAAATTAGATTATTATATAAAATGTATTACATATTTAAAGGGAACCTATCATGCAAAGTCAAATTTGGAAGCTGTTTGGAGAAAGTGGTGTTGTAACGACAACAGAAGTTTGGATCCACGTGCAGGTTTATTAGAATCGTCAGGCAAGCAGTGGTCAATACAGGGGCAAACAAATGTATGAGGGCAATCCAGAGTCAAAGTCAAAATATCAGGCAGATGGTCAGAGGCAAGCAGCAAACAGAATTTAATAAATAAACAAGGCAAGGATCAAAACAAGGCAGACAAAGGAAATGCGTTGTAATGTCACTGTGACAGATAACAAGACTCAGCCCTGAGGGTTTCACTGTGAGCTGTATATATGGGTGTGTAATCAGTACATGGGCAGCATCAGCTGTGTGTATGCAATTAGTCAGGATTTGGAACCGGTTGTGTGTGTGGAGCATGACTGGTTATGTAGTCCATTTAGAAGCAGATTTGTAGTTCATGTGGATGTGAGTGTTTACCAGCAACCTCTGGTGGTTTGATCGCTGGTGAACATAACAGGTGTAAACTTATTAAGTAATTATTATTATTATTATTATTATTATTATTATTATTATTATTATTAGTTCATATCCTTATTAATCTCCTATTTATATAAGAAACAAAGTTATTTATTATATAATATGTTAAATTGTATGTGATAAAATATTAATTTTTGGAAGCTGTTTGGAAAGAAACGTGTATAAATAGTGTGTACACAGCCATATTGGTGTGGCGTAAACACATCAAGTCTTTCATTATCATTATTATTATTATTACTATTATTATTATTATTATTATTATTATTATTATTATTATTATTATTATTATTGTTGTTGTTATTGTTATTATCATTATTATTATTATTATTATTATTATTATTATTATTACGATTATTATTATTATTATTATTTTTATTGTTATTATCATTATTGTATTACGATTATTATTATTATTATTATTATTATTGTTATTATTATTATTATTATTAATAATAATAATATTAATAATAATAAACTGACATAACGTAAAATACTTATGTTTCCCCGTGAGATCAGGCTGTGTATACAGAGCCATGTTTTTGTGGTGTAAATTCATCAGCCTTTTTATTTTTATGTATGTATTTATTTATTTATTTATTGTTTTATTATTATTATTTTTTAAGTTAAACCAGGATCCAAAACACCAACTTTATGGATTAGTGAGCATGTCTGATCAGTGTACGTAGTGAAACAGCTCATTTGCATTTAAAGGCAGCTAAAATTCACTCTGATCCAGAAACTGACATTTTCAACAGGATGTTAAAAATGATCAGATAACTATTTTGAGCTGAAACTTGGCTAAAATATTCTGGATACACTAAAGACTGATTTTACATTCTGCAAAAAATGACATAATAGGACCCCTTTAAATGTGCTACTGCATGTATGAATTTGTATGTATCAATCACTTTTTAATTGCAAGTTTAAGGGCAGATTGAAATTTGTAAAATGTATGTAAATTTACTATTTTCTACAATACATTTATAATGTTCTTTAGATATTTACATCAATAACATGATAGTTTAGAAGTAATAGGCTATTATCTGTCCTGTCTTGCTCCCCATCATTAAAACACACCATTTGAATAGACGTGGCCAATTGTCGACAAGGAGCTAATGATTGGCTGACAGTTATAAAGATACACTGTTAAAAATTGCTGTTAATTTACGGCAAAATTTTAACAGTATAATCCTGTTATTGTCAAAAGCAGTATGTTGCTGTTTTTTTACGGTTTTTGAAATGACGTAGACGAAATTTAACATTATTTTACTGTTTTTATCACACCAATGTAAAAAAACAGCAATCAACAGTATTTTTTGAACAGAAGACGTCAGCCATTACATGTGGATTTTCATGCTTCTTTTAACTTTGACTTACTCGGTGAGTGCACCTTTATTTAGCTAATTTTACACAAAATACACATTTGTGATTGCACATAGGCTAACTGGATGCTGATATTGTAACTTTTTTACATCTATTTTAGTTCTATATCAGTGTCAATGTGCAAACTGCATCTGCATTGAGTGGAACTGGATTTCTGACACAGATATTTCCTGATTACATGGTAAGTCAGACTATGATAATTAAAAATGATATAGGCTATAAGCGTATCTACAAAGTCAGTATTTAAACATATGTAGCAACAAAGTAGTATTGATTTAGGTAGCATGATGAAAAGATTGTCATCTTATAGTTAATTTTAGCTTTAGCTTTTAAGAGCTACCTAATATGGTTTCAATGTAGGCTTTGATAAAACATTTTTCCCCTAATGCTGTGTTTAAAAATGTTACTGTTGTTGGTTTGTATTGTAATGCTACTTTGTCGAGTACAATTGGCTAATCACCACGATAAACTGTTTTATACAGTATGTCCTTTTCAGCGCTGAACCTGTGAACATGTGAACATGCTAACTGCATCATAGAGTGGAGCTGGATTTCTGATACAGATATTGATTTCTGATTACAAGGTGAGTTTAATGAAACATGATAACATGGTAAAGTTATTATTATTGTCTATATGGTATTATTGTCCTAATAACTGAAAATACAATTAAAAAATGCTATGCATACATTATGGTTGTTAATTTTGTCTCTTTCCTCATCATTGTAATTCTTGTCTTAGGCATCTTCTACTGTACCTGATGTAGAAAAGACCCTTGAACTACCTGCAATTCCTTGACTGATACTTTTTGGTATGTTTAGAACTGTATTTTATTACTTATGCAACTAAAGGTGTTTTCTCTGTATTTTAGCAAACATGGTAAATTCTTTTAAACAAAACAAAATACACAAATACATAAAATAAATGTTCTGTCATATTTTACCCAAGCTTTCATTCACCTTTGGAAAACATTATATTAAATTCACTAAATTACTCAATTTTAGTTGTTTAACACATCAGCTATGTTGATCATAAATATTAAGTTAAATAAATCACAAACATTGCAGTGACAATTTCACAATACACAGTATATACACGTTGATTTCAGTGGCTGTCCACAATCAACATTTTCTAATGCATTTATTGTGTTAAAAGAACAGGGCTTTGAGACTAAGTAAAATTATGTCAGCTTCCCTCACATATATTTTCAAATAGGCAGTAGAAAATATAATTTCATGTGACTGCTGACATTGTTTTTTTCTTTTAGATGTTTTAGGAAAAAAAACAGGAAGCTACATTCATAAATGGATGATCAGTTTTGAGGGGCAAATAATCTGAGAGAGCATCCAGCCAAGTTTTCTGTCTGGTATAGCTGCTGTGTTTTCAACTTACGACATTTTCGATGTGGAGAACCAAGCTGAGGCTGCATGCACATTGGAATTAATTCAGAGGTTAGACGCTTAAATTCATATATTTATTTCTCTTCACATTATTATTGTATAAACTTTAACCCACACTAATTCTGAATGTGTGCACTTTTTTAGGAGCTTCATTGGTAAACCCTAAGGCTCCAAGAGTGGACACATCCTATCGAAGGGAATGGGGAAGGTCACCCACAAAATGAATTCAGTCAACACTAAGGTTGCCAGTTTACTTAAAGAAGCTAATGGACTTTGAGTTGGATGTCATATAAGTGTCCCCACACACACACACACACACCTTACACATCCTCTTCACTAATGGCACTCATTTTATTGTGTTAGTCGCGTAATTTTTCAGGTGTATGTTCTTGAATACCTAAACTGTTCATTGCATTCTTTTTTATTTCCTAATGACTAATTCTGTAATTCACTCAGAAGTTTTCAGAGTAGTAATTGTTGGAGTAAATCTACTTGGTTTTCCATAGCCACTCATTTTGAAATATAATAAGTGTAATAATAATTTTGAAGTGTAATAAGATGTAATAAAAGTTAAAGTTACACCGCATTTTTTTATGTTTCCAATAAGGCTATATGTGTGCATTGTATTAAACTGTGTTTTTATAACAAATAAAAAATGTATATATACCCATTTTCTTAGCAGTTCATTTCTCAGGATAACATATTTGTAGTTTACAGTTAAAAATTCAAATAAACATTAATTAACCGTTAATTTTGACATTAAATTACTGTTAATGTAGTAAATAACAGCTTTATGCTGTATTTTCTAAAAACAGGAACAACCTGTAAATTTCAACTACAGCTAGATGCTGTTAATTTAACAGTAACTTGCTGGCAACTGTGCTGCCAGTAACTTACTGTTTTTTAACGGGACAATTTTTAACAGTGTAGTTTGTATTAGACTAGCAATAAAGGTTTGAGTTCTGTATCGTAAAAACATTCATACATTCATTTATTTTCCTTCGGCTTAGTCCCTTATTTATCTGAGGTCACCACAGCAGAATGAACCGCCTACTATTCCAGCATATGTTTTACACAGTGGATGCCCTTCCATCTGCAAACCAGTACTACGAAACACCCATACACTCTCGCAATGACACACACACTCATACCCTACGGCCAATTTAATTCATCCAACTCACCTATAGCACATGTCTTTGGACTGTGGTGGAAACCACTGAAACCACTGAGTCACCATGTCCCCTAAACTGTTTTTTTTTTATTATTATTATTTTGTCAAAAGATTGAGTGAATTTTGATTTCTCGGTTCATGGCTCTTTTAAAACTAAAGTGTTTTTAAGTAGCTTTGAGTATGCTGTTATGAGGTTACAAGGATGTTGCCAGGTTGAATAATTATTTTTAAGTGTAATACTCTGGATTTGAGTTTATTCAGATCATAACCCTGAAATATGAGCAGTACTAAAAGAGAAGAGATACTTGTCTTAACAAACACTACTAATTATTTGTGACGAAGCCTGTGTTTGAGAGAGAGAGATGAAGAAGGAGGCATGGAGTGAAAGAAAATATATTTAGCCTCCCTCAAGCACTTTGTTAGTTTTTCTGGAAAGCTTTGGTGCTTTATCAGACAATTTTATCACTCAGACGATCCAGCAGTACTTTCAGCCTCCATTTCTATTCATGTCTGTCTCTCAAACGCTTTTTCAAACAATAAGCTTCATTTAATTGATCTCATACAAAATCACACAGTCCCTTGTGGAGGAATTATTTTAGAATACACACACACACACACACACTTTTGTTAAAAGTGGGGACATTACATAGGTTTCCATTCATTTTATACTGTCCAAACTGTATATTGCATTGCCCTCAGCCCACCCTACCCCTAAACCCAACCATCACAGGAGACTGTGTGCAGCTTTACTCTTTGATCAAACTCATCCTGTGTGATTTATAAGCTTTTTGAGAAATGAGGACGCCACCAGTGTCCTCATATTTCACCTCGTTTTTGTAATACCTGTGTCATTATACAGATTTGTGTCCTGATATGTCCCAAAAACACACACACAAAGACAAACAGACAGACGTAATGCGATGGTACAAGTTTTTTTGTATTGTTTCTAGTTCAAATGTCTAAATATTCTTTAATCAATTAAAGAATACATTTTCTAAAAAAAAGTTTGAATAATTTGTTAATTTTTGTAATCGATTGACAGCACTAATATATATATATATATATATATATATATATATATATATATATATATATATATATATATATATATATATATATTGTCACACACACACACACACAACCACACAAAAGCTTTAATTTTTAAACCCAGCACACAAACACATTTGATGCACGTTACACACACTGTGTAACACACTGATCATATCTGAGTGTGTGTCAGTGAGCACTGAGGTTTATAGAGGTTAAACGGTAAACGCAGAGCCCGAGTCTGTTTATAGTGGTGCCATTTTTCTAAATAAATATCTCTTCTCCTGACCTCTAGCAGGCAGGCAGCGTGCATCGGCCCAGTAAAGCGCATAATCACTCTAATTAGAAGAGGTCGCAGAAAGCAAAAGCATCACCTTGTTCATAACCTACACACACACTCGCATTCAGCCAAACACACCGTGTCAGTCACCCTGTATTGAAAAGGAAACCCGGTGAATTGACGCAGACGCTGTTTCTGGATGCCCAACAATGAAAGGCAAGTGTTACAGGGAGAATGAGCGTGTTTCGGTCTGACGCGTCTGGCGAATCTGTTAAAGAAGATCACAGTTTTTGCAGAACAGCATGTGTCTCGGAGAAAGGACGGGCCTCAAGGATACGCTCAGCCATGCAATCCATATAAAATTATGTATGAAAGCGACTGAGAGAGAGAGAGGGGAATAGTCGTCTCCATCTCAGACGTCACGCCTACAGGCTTTGCACAGACACTGTGATGCATACAGCCAAAAAATAAAAATGGCTGGTTTAAAATAGAGGGTTTTTTCCCTGGCAATCATCTGTGCAACTTCCAGGACTCCAGGTTTTTATTGCTTTACCTAAAAGCAAACTTATAACAGTGAAGGCTTCTGAGGAGTAGGGTTGTCGCGATACTAATAATTCACGTTACGATTACTGTTGCCAACTATTTTTAATGAAAAGGCGCTAATCTCTGCCTGAAAAGTAGCTAAAAGTCGCTAGATTACATCATACGTCAATTTGCATATTACTGATGTCATCACATTTTACCATATCTGTTTGTTTAACAGCCTATGGTCAATAAAGGGGTATTTATATTTGCACTACGCTTTATGTAAGCAGTAATTACAGTAGTTGAAGTCCAAAGGATTCACCCTCCAGTTTTCTTTTTCAGATATTTCCCAAATTATGTTTTACAGATTAAGGAAATTTCTCACAGTATTTCCTATTAATTTTTCTTCTGGAGAAAGTCTTATTTGTTTTATTTAGGCTAGAATAAAAGCAGTTTTTAAATTTTTTCAAAAACATTTAAGGTCAAAATTACAAGCCCCTTAAGCAATATTTTTTTTTCGATAGTCTACAGAACAAACCATTGTCATACAATGACTTGCCTAATTACCCTAACCTGCCTAATTAACCAAATTAAGCCTTTAAAAGTTGAATACTAGTATTTTGAAAAATATCTAGTCAAATATTATGTGCTGTCATCATGGCAAAGATGAAATAAATCAGTTATTAGAAATGAGTTATTAAAACTGTTATGTTTAAAAATGTGTTGAAAAACCTTCTTTCCATTAAACAAAAATACACAGGGGGGCTAATACTTCTGGAGGGCTAATAATTCTGACTTCAGCTGTTCCTGAGTCCTCAGTAAGGATGGATTCTGTCATGATGCGGGGCTCTACGTGACCATCTTATAAACGTGTTTTCATGCTAGCGACTGAGAGGTCACGACCCACTGCTCTCCACAGATGCTTCCCGCTGGACACAGAATCACAAAGAAGCCCAGGCTGTGAAATTTACATGCAGCTCGGACAGCAAATGATCCGAGCGGCTCCAAACAGGTGTTACTTGGCTGCCCGATGCAGCCGCTTGCTTAGATTTAGTGACCAGAGCTCTAGTGCTGTTTACGCCCCTGAGCTTGCCAAGCGTGTGTGCGGCGCTGCCAGTCCTCTCTGGAGTCCAAGCATCATTAAACCCTTCGTGATTCTCCAGTCCAAACATCAATCCCACTGACCACTCCCACTGGCTTTCTGTCTCAGCCACATTTTTGAAGTCAGAATTATTAGCCCTGCTGAATTATGAGCTTTTTTTTCAGATTTCTGTTTAACGGAGAGAAGATTTTTTCAACACATTGCTAAACATAATAGTTTTAATAACTTATTTCTAAGGCTGCATTTACACTGCACTGTTCAAGTGGCTCAATTTTTTTCTCCCATGTGAAACAGATCGAATATGGCCCATGTACGTGTAAGCAGGAACAAATCACAAGGATTCCGATTTACTCAAATCAGATTCAGGCCTTGTTCATATGTGGAAATTTATCCGATATGAATCGAATCTGTGTATATACATATCTATTTTTTTTTCTCGTAGACAATCGTAAAAATGTATTGATTAAAGGGGCTATTAATTACTGAAATCCTCAGAGGCCATGCATTAAAATATTTGAGTTTTTTTTTCTCTTCTTTTTCTTGGGATCTCAAAATAACTCATTTACTCGTGATCACGACTTAATTTCTCGTGATTTTGACATAAAAAATGTTCTCGTTATCACAACTTTTTTTACTTTTATTCATTTTTTATTAGTTAATATATAGGCTGCAGTGCATGCCAGTGTTTGTGTGCGGTCACGTGATGTGTGTTTTCAGTGGTTTGGTGTTGACGGAGAGCTGTTCAAAAACGCTGGGTGAAACACTAGTGTGAGCGCTGATCGTTTTCATTTTAAAACGCCATTTTAAAACTAAAACGCACTAGTGTAAACGGGGCCTCAAACTCTAGTTTGACCATAGCATAAGGCTTTCTTCAGAAGAAAAAATATTATAGGAAACACTGTGAAAAATTTCCTTACTCTGTTAAACATCATTTAGGAAATATTTGAAAACACAGACACGCTGGCTTATTGGTTAGCACTGTTGCCTCACAGCAAGAAGGTCACTGGTTTGAGTCCTGGCTTGGCATTTCTGTGTGGAGTTTGCATGTTCTCCCTGTGTTGGCATGGGATTCCTCTGGGTGCCCTGATTTCCCCCACAATCCAAACAAATACGATATACGTGAATTGAATAAACTAAATTGGCTGAAGTGTATGAATAGTTGGCGGTTTATTCCGCTGTGGCAACCCCTGATGAATAAAGAGACTATGCTGAAGGTCATTGAATGTAGGAGGGGGAATCATTTTGACTTCAATTGTATCTCCACACACCCTCTCAGTGGCTGACAAGCTCCGCCCCTTCAACTGCCCACTATAGAATGCTTTAGCCCCACCCTCTTTTCCTGCCTCCAGCTACGATTAATCAAGCGCCGATAAGGGGGCTATTACGTTAGATAATGCTGGTCCTGCTTTTGGGTGGGATGTGGTGAAGACCCCCCTGAGAGGCTGAATGAAAAGCATAGGATTTCTTATCTCTCCAAAGACAGGCCCGGTGCCGCCTCGGGGGCTAATAAACCACCCAGAGTCAGCCATATTTCCCCCTCCCGCTTCACACCACAGATCTCTTTTAGCCCCGCAGAGGGACGGACGGATGGATGAATAAATGGGAATGAAGGGATGGTATAGCTGGACTCCCGGGTCTCGTTCTCAGGCTCCTCGGAGAGCAGTTTAGGCTTTTTGTGCGCAAGTTATTATTTCATCTGCTGGATTTATGGCTCTCTAATTCTTTTTTATTTCCTTCACTTTTTATATATCGCCGTCTTTCACTCACCGGGTTTCTTTCATTCTCTTTTCTGACTGTCAGCGGGGTCTGGATTTATAGATCTTTGGTTGAGGATGTCTTATGTAGTGATGGTGGTAACGGAAATGACACACAGAGGGGTTTTATATGTGACCATGTTTAAATCTGGGTAAAATTATTCTATCAAAAATAATCCAAACAGTTTCAGAATCAATGTAACTACATATATTTATGTTGAATTATATATGAAAATTATATTGCTTATATTTTATAGATGGTGTTAAAAAATAAATTTGACTTTGAATGTGATTGTGTTACTATTAATCTATTCAAACAAATTATAAAAATGTTAAATATTTTTTATTTATTTCCTAAATTATGTTTACAAGTTCACAGACATTTTACTGTGTTTTTGTAACTTTTAAAAGAAACTATTGTGACTAATATTGTGCCAGTTAGAAAAGCATTTTAAATTATTCTAATGATGTTAAGCTTTATATTATATTTAAAATATATGGTAATATTATTAGCCTGTTTAATATTTTTCTAAAATTTAATATAATTTAATATTTTAAATAATTATAATTTATATTTAATCATTTTCTAAACTTAATTTTGAACGTGCCTTCTTAATATAATTAACCTAGTGAAGCCTTCAAATGTCACTTCAAGCTGAATACTAGTATCTTGAAATTAGAAAACAAAAGCTAAAAATATATATAATATAAATGCTTTTATAAATATAATAAATAAAACATAATAAATAAAAACTATTGCGTCGGGTGAAATTAGAAAAAAATAAATTAATTAACTAACTAATTAAAAACAAAATAAAAAAAATAAGTAATAATAATTCAATAAATATAATGTATAAGTTAAAAACAGGTCGTCACGATGGCGCAGAAGGTAGCACAATCGCCTCACAACACGAAGGTTGCTGGTTAGAGTCCTGGCTGGGCCAGTTGGCATTTCAGTGTGGAGTTTGCATGTTCTCCCCGTGTTGGCATGGGTTTCCTCCGGGTGCTCCGGTTTCCCCCACAGTCCAAACACATGCTTTAGGTGAATTGATTAAACTAAAGTAGCCGTAATGTGTGAATGAGTGTGCATGGGTGTTTCCCAGTACTGAGTTGCAGCTAGAAGGGCTTCCGCTTCGTAAAACATATGTGAAAATAGCTGGTGGTTTATTCCGCTGTGGTGACCCCTGATCAATAAAGGGACTAAGCTGCAGAAAAAATTAATAAATATTTTTTCTAATATTTCCCACATGATTTTTAAAAGTTCAGGGACATTTTAACTGGACTATTATAATGAAGAGAAAGTTTTATTTCTATTAATGTAGCTGGTATTAAAACATTTTTATAAAATGCATTTTATAAGCATTTTTTTGCATTTTATGCATTTTTATTTAATAAGCAAAATAATGAAGTGTCACTCATCTGTGCAAGAAAGAAAGATTAATCGCAAGCTTCTCATGTGAATAATTCAATAGCACAATTTATAAATATATAAATTAAAAACGTAAACGGTAAAATATTTAACAAAAAACTAAATTGTGAGAGGTGAAATTAGAAAACTAAAAATAAATAAAATATATATATTTTTAATAAATACATTAAATAAAACAAAAATAAAATAACAAAAAACTCATTTGCAGGAGGTGAAATTACAATATAAAAAACAAATGTAAACAAAATAAAAATAATAAATAAAATATAATGAATATAATATATAAATTAAAAACATCCGAAATAAATTAATTAACAAAACTAAATTGAGAGAGGTGAAATTAGAAACTAATATATGAACAAAATTAAAGAATAAAGAAATATAATAAATAAAACTATACTAAATAATTACCAAAAACTAAATTGCAAGAGGTGAAATTAGAAAACAAAAAATAAATAAATATAAAAAAAATTTAAAATAATAGAATATAATAAATAAAATAAAATGAATTAATTAAAAGCATAAAAATATAATAATTAACAAAAAAAATACAATTGAGAGAGGTGAAATTAGAAAACAAAAAATAAATATGAATAAATGAAAAAAATTTATAAAATAAAATAAAATAAAATAAAATAAAATAAAATAAAATAAAATAAAATAAAATAAAATAATAGTGAGATCCTAACTAAAAATTCGGAGAGAGAGAGAAAAGAGTTTTTTTATTACCGAGAATTTATTGAAATATTTTTCTTTTAAAATATAAGAAACAAAGTATTAACCCTATGTGTGCCTCCTTCAGACTGTGCTCAGATTCAATCCTATTGCTCTCTGCATTCCTTTTCTATCTCTTATACGTCTTGCACGTCTCCTGGGGACTTCAGGAGGAACATTGGGCACATATACAGTAAATGAAACAGACCCAACATTCCCAGAGGCATGTGAGAAGTAATCATTTCTCTATGGGTGGTTGAGATACGGTGTGCGTGTGTTGTGTGGGTTCAAGGACAGGCCAGGTGGCTTGTAGGTCAAAGAGGAAAAGAGGCAATTAGAAAAGAGCTCTTTACATGTAGTGTATCATTTACACACAAACCTCCTCACATCAGGAGCACACCGAACATTGCTGCTCTTTTCCTGACATTTATGTGAGGAGATAAACACAGGGATTATGAAGACCTGATCTCAACACTCAGCCTCGTCAAACACACACACACACACACACACACAAACACACACACACACACACACACACACACACACACACACACACACACACACACACACACACATATGCGCACACACATATAGAGAGAAGAGAAAACAAAGATAAATCTCTGTTGTTGAACTATAGGAAAGATAAAAACACAGCTGTGGTCTGTTACCCCCCTCCTGACATTTATGTGAGGAAATAAAGGAAAGATGAAGACCCGACGCTGCACAAACACACACAGACTCTCACATACACATATATGCTGTATATATTTGACTATATTAGGGCATTGTAAGAATTTCCATTGTGTTTTTATTAGGTTTATATAATTTTATTTTGTAAGATAGAAATGTGTCTTTAGAAGTGTTTATTAATTTTGTTTTAATCTTGAACTTGTGACTTTTTTCTCTGAATTCTTAGTTAGGATCTCACTATTAGTTTGTTTATTGTATTTTTATTATTTTATTTGTATTTGTTTATATCATATTTTTTTCATATTGATTTAAATGACTAACCAATAAGTCTCAATATAAATTTTTTGTTAATTATTTTAATTTAATTTTGTATTTTCTTAATTTATATATTTATTACAATATGTATTATATATATTACATATTTTTATTTTGGTTATATTAATTTATTATTTTCTAATTTCACTTCACGCAATTTTTTTTATTTATTTTACTTTTTATTTTCCTAAATTATATATTTTATTTATTTAATTATTATATTTTTTGTTTTATTTATTTATTTATTTATTTATTCATTTATTATTTTCTTTTTTCACCTCTTTCAAATAATGTTTTGTTAAATTTTTTATTAATACATATATTATAGTTATTATATTATATATTTCTATTTTGTTTATATTTAGCTATTTATCATTTTCTTATTTCACCTCTCACAATTTTTGTTTATTAATTATTTTATTTTTTATTTCCTTAATTTATATATTTTTTATACTTATGTATAATATATATATATATATATATATATATATATATATATATATATATATATATATATATATATATATATATATATATATATATATATAATTTTGTTTATATTTATTTATGTATTATTTTTTATGTTATATATTTAGTTTTTATAAATATTATTTTCATATTTCACCTCTCGCAATTTAGTTATTTTGTTTCTTAATTTATATATTGTATTTATTGTATATATTAAAACATTTTATATTTATTTTATATGTATAAATTAAATTTATTATATATTTTTTTCTAATTTGACCTCTTGCAATTTAGCTTTTTATTAATAATATTGTTATTTTTTATTTATTTATATATTATATTTATTATATATCATAAATATTTTGTATTTATTTTTATATATAAATTACATTTATATATTATTTATATAATTTATATATTTATATATACAATTTGAATTCTGAGGGGGGAAAAAAGACAAAATTGCGAGGTGAAACTATAAATAAATAAATATAGATATATAATTTTTTTTTCTAATCTCACCTCTCACAATCTTGTCTTTTTTCCTCAGAATTCAAATTAACAAAACAAGTAACTTAGATTTTTCAGAATTCTCAACTTTAATCTTAAAAGTTTGGGCTCTTATCTCTGAATTCTGAGTTTACATTCAGACTTATTTTCTCTGAATTGTAAGTTTTGAACTGTTTTATTTTTCTCACAATTTTAAATTTAAATCTTACATTTTTTTCAGAATTTTTATTTATCCTCAGTTTTTTTTTTTGTTTTGTTTTTTTGCTCTCACACAATTGTGAGAAATGAGTTATAATAATGATCTTATGAAAAGCTTTCATATTAGTGAACTAACAGGTGTTCCTATATTAGTAAAAATATACATACCTGTAGGAACTCATAAGTTAAATCTATATATATCAATGGCTCCTTGTGTGCGTGTACATGCTCATGTTCATGTGTGTGTGTTTGATTGTAGTGTGTATGTGGGGGGGGTTTCTGTTCCTGTAGAGTGCCTCATAAAACAGAGGAGCACACAGCAGAAAATTGAAAGCATCTCATATGTGTCACAGATCACCCGCAGCAACAGATAAAACACCCTGACCGGGTCACTCAAACGCGCGCACACATACACACACCTCAGTTGATGCTTTTCATCTTTCAGTCATGTGTCTGTGGTCAGGAATAGCCCTCAGTAATAAAGGACATTAGATTTCTGCACTTCATGCTTTCAGTGTCTCATGCTGTTTTTGCATTAGGGAAGCCCACTATAATTAGTCCCTATTCTAAACTGCAGAAGCTCGTTACTGCCTCAGAGTGCAAAGTTAAACGGGTAGCTGTGAGATGACACAATTGCCATTTTGTTTCTTTAGGCAGAAATAAGCTTCCATGGTCCTCTCATTGCGTTGTTTGTCACAATTATTATATCTCTTTTTCTTTTTGGAAGCAAATATTATTCATTAATTTTCTTGTCAGCTTAGTCCCTTTATTAATCCGGGGTCGCCACAGCGGAATGAACCGCCAACTTATCCAGCAAGTTTTTACGCAGCGGATGCCCTTCCAGCCGCAACCCATCTCTGGGAAACATCCACACACGCATTCCCACACACTCATACACTATGGACAATTTAGCCTACCCAATTCACCTGTACCGCATGTCTTTGGACTGTGGGGGAAACCGGAGAACCCGGAGGAAACCCACGCGAAGGCAGGGAGAACATGCAAACTCCACACAGAAACGCCAACTGAGCCGAGGTTCGAACCAGCAACCCAGCGACCTTCTTGCTGTGAGGCGACAGCACTACCTACTGCGCCACTGCCTCGCAAATATTGAATAAATGGTAAACACAATAGCCCCTCTCACACAGTGTTACCGGTAAATATCCGGAAAATTTCCAGAACGACTTTACCGGTAAATTTAAAACAGTGCAGTGCACACAGGCGAGGACATTATGGAATTTTTCCAGCCTGATCTCACGAGAAAACGTAAGTATTTTACGTTTTGCCAGTTTAGTTGCTAGTTCGTACAAATTCGTACGAGTTCAGTCGAACAAAAATGTACGATTTTAAAAAGGAGGCGTGGCACCTAACCCCACCCCTAAACCCAACCGTCATTAGAGGGTGAGCAAATCGTACTAAAATGCAGATCGTACCAAAATTAGATCGTACGAATTCGTACGAATTAGCCACTAAATGAAAAAGTTATCAATTGCCATGAGATTGTGTTGAATTTTTCCGGAAAAGACTATTCACACATCCATTCCAAAATACCGGTAAATTCTGACGTCATTAACCAGAAATGATATCTAAACAGCTGCGCTTGTATTTGTAAACTTTTGACTACATTACAAACTCTGTGGATGGACCAGTATTGTGAACAACTTTGATGAAAACATTGAGGAACTTTTTCGCATACGTGATATGCTTGTGTGCTGGCACTCACGGGCTGCTTAACTGGCTCACGCGATGCGTCAAGCACAGAGGTGGGTAGAGTTTCAAAATCTATACTCAAGTAGAAGTACATGTACTTGCGGAAATCTGTACACAAGTAACAGTGAAAGTAACAATCTTAAAAGTTACTCGAGTAAGAGTAAAAAGTATCATGAAAAAATTACTCAAGTAAAAAGTTACTAGTTATTTTTTTATATATATATGTGTGTGTATGTGTGTGTGTGTGTGTGTGTGTGTGTGTGTGTGTGTGTGTGTGTGTGTGTGTGTGTGTGTGTGTGTGTGAAATGAAAAGTAACTAGTAACTTTTTACTTTACATCTGTGAGATCATATATATATATATATATATATATATATATATATATATATATATATATATATATATATATATATATATATATATATATATATATATATATATATATATATATATATACATACATTTTCAAAGTATTTCCTTTTTTTTCTGGAAAAGATCTTACTTGTTTTATATCAGCTTAAATGAAAACAGTTTTTAATGTTTTTAAAACCATTTTAAGGTCAAAATTATTAGCCCAATTAAGCAATATTTCTTTTGATTGTAGCATTGCTATTTGAGAAGGCTCTTCTCTCATTCCCGCGCTGCAGATGCTCTGTTTAATTATTTTCTTGCTAGTGAAGCATTCAGTTTTTCCGTCATGTAAATAGCAAATGCACCAGGGCACGACGCAACTGACTTTTAAAGGGAATAAGAGATGAGACTCTGATCGGTTTATTCACAAAACACACCTATAACTCATTAGGGAATAAGCTCAACCCTGTTAGACCATGCGCCGCGGCGCAAAGTGAATTTTTCCATCCTTAACATAGCAAAAGTGGATTCAGACAAACTCTTAATGCGTTTACGCCCTGCGCTTTGCACTTTGCACCTGGATGGTCAAAATAGAGCCCGTAGTGGCAAGTGTCAAAATGATCCTATTTTGATCCTTATTAATGGTAACTATGGGATAACTAAAGAAACTGGTTTAATGGAGTAACTGATTAGCCCAGCACAAATTAGTCATTCACACTATCAACCATTAAAAAATGTAACATTTATTTAAACATTATTTTTTAAACATCAAAATGGTGTGTAATATATATTAGCCCCAATTTTTGTTTAACAAAAAGAATATTTTATCAACACATTTCTATTGTTTTAAAGGGCCATGACACCCCCCACTTTCGGTTAAAGTCTACTTCAGAATTTTTTCAAAAGCATGATTGATTGGCGTGGAGCTTCGCGAGCATAGGGCAGGAGTGGGCGTGGCCAGCAGGGGAGAAGGGGAGCGAATAACTTGTAGTCAGTTAGCTCACAAAATGAGACACAAACCGTGAGGAGACGCATGAGTTTACAGTTCACAAAGTTAAAATGCAAAGAAATAAACAGTGATTTAATGCCCTGCTACATTTGTTATTCGTAATTTCACATACACATAACCACAATTTATATCATTATAAAGATTAGTGTGTTCATGTAAACATTATAAATGAGGATTCTCCCTCGATCCCCACGTCTAAATTATAGATCTGAATGCAGACTCAGTGCAGCAGGTCTCCTGACCTGCCTATTTTAACCATTAGCCCTGCTAGTAATATAGAGGATTTAGGTAAACACAGCAGCACGGCGATGTGTCTGAATGTGAACGAACTCCTGATAAAAGTCAACGTCCGCCATTCTCTAATTCTCGTATTGCTCTCCCGACAAAAATGCTTGCAGCACACACACAGCTTTGCTGTATGATCGGCCCTGACAAGATCGCGGGGGAAAAACATGCAACAAACCCCGTGGATCATGGAAACAAACACATACGACCCTTCATGAACGGCTACTGCGTGCCGTGGGTCCGTGTCTCACAGCTTGCTTGAAACTGGCAGGTCTGCCTTGCCTTCGGAAAGCACGTGCTCTCATGAATAATTAAGCAGCCGGCTCTTCTGATAGGATAAGAAAACTCTGCTATGAATAATAATGAGAAACCGACACGTCAACATTGCACTTGCAGTACTGCCGAGTACTGCGCTACGTCACAGATTTTGATCCCGCCCCAAAAATTATTTTAAACCCGTAAGCTGAAATTAGCTGACAAAAGCTCAAATTTATCCACATTTTCCCACAATTAAAGCTGACAGGTGCTAACATTGTCTTAACTGATGCTCAACACACACACATCTGTTAATATAAAAAAAGTCCTCCAGGGTGTCCTGAACCTTTAACAACTGATTTCTTTTATCTTTGCCATGATGACAGCACATAATATATATATATATATATATATATATATATATATATATATATATATATATATATATATATATATATATATATATATATATAGGGATACTAGTATTCAGCTTAAGAGAAGAAGGAAACTCATAAACATTTGAAAAAAAAGTTAAGGGGGGATTAATGATGACAGAATTTTAAGTTTTGGGTGAATTGTTTCTTTGAGATCACAACTGTTGATTAAACATCTCATTAGTAACCGAGCGGTGTTAAATTCATTGACGTTTTGATGGACTCATTCAAATGAATCACTCATGACCGACTTAAAATTCGACGTGTGAACAGAACTGCTCATGCATCACTCTTTTTGTTCATGCAAATACATTCAATTGTGTTCATTGACTTTATATTACTTTGCAGCACTTATCTTAGTTTTCCAGGAGTTGTTTTAGCAAACTTGCATTAATCTGACCCAATTCTTTTATGATATTGCTCCTTGTCACAGTCCATTCCTTCTTTTTTCTCGTTAAATATTCTGTTTCACTTTGCAGTGTCAAGTTATGGAAGTAAAATAGGCTTTGAATGCATGAACTTTTATGGTGTGCTATGACCTTGGGAGCCGAAAGGAGGGGAGGGTGAGATGAAAATCAACACAGAAATGCTTGACAGCGCTGATCTGAGACCAGCTTTTGAGGATTAAACTCAAGTGTCTGGCATTATCACCAAACTGGTTACGAATCAGTGGCTGACAGAGTGTTTGTTTCCTGAACCGATATATATATATTTACAGCAATGATAAATCTACAGCAGCACGGCAAAAGAAATGATACTTTTGCTGAGTTTTCAACGTGCCGTGCAAGTTGAATGTGATGAGACTGGAAAGATCTGGCTCTATAATAGAATAGAAATGCAAGGGAAAATGTTTATTTTATTTTATTTTATTTTATTTTATTTGTTTATTTTATTGATTTATTTGTTTTAATAATTATTAGTTAATTTATTTTATTATAATATTACATTTTATTTATTTATTTATTTATTTATTTATTTATTTATTTATTTTATTATTGAATTTTTTTATCAGTTTATTAGTTAATTGTTTTATTTTATTTAATTATATTATTTATTTATTTTTAAGTAATGTGTTAGTTTAATTGTTTTATTTATTTATTTATATTTGTTTTTGTTTATTTAATTAATTACTTTATTTATTTATTTTAATTTATTCATTAATTGGTTAATTATTTTATTTATTTATTTATTTATTACGGTTTTATAGGGCTGATGTATTGTAATGTTGTCTGTCAGGTCAGCTAAATAAAATTCATTATTCCGCTGTGTTAACCTCTGAAAAAGAGATTAAGCCGAAGAAAAAATAATGAACGAATGACTGAGTTGGTGGTTCATTTTGCTGTGGTAACCTCTAAGAATAGAGACTCAGCAGATAGAAAATTAATGAACAAATTAATGAGTTGGCGGTTCATTCCGCTATGGTAGCCTCTGAAATAGATACTAAGCCAAAAGAAAGTGAACAAATGAATGAGTTGTTGGTTCATTCCACTGTGGTGACTTCTAAAATAGAGATTAAGCCAAAAGAAAATGAATTAATGAGTTGGCGGTTCATTCCGCTGTGGCGAGCCAAAGGAGAGTTAATGAAAAAAAGTTACTCCTTTATTATTGCAATATTGTGTATACAATCTCTTTAACCCTGTTTGACTGTCTTAATAGAAGTTTGATATTCTTTAAACAAGAGCTTTTAAATGCACAGCTCTGCAAACACTCCCTCTGTCAACACACACGGACATTAAAGCACCCAAACACACACTCAGGAGCCATTACTTTCCGCTTTCTCCTCATCATTTCGCATCTCTCCGTCTTGCTGGCTCAGTGTGGAGCTCAAGAGGCCAAGGTGACATTGTGTGTCATATCAGCATTCACCAGCAGCCCCGTCTGTCTCTTCTGTCTCTTTTGCACCTTTTCTCTGTTGTGAGAGTAATTACCACAGACTCAGAGTCTCAATTTGCCATTAAAGAACAAGAGCCTGAGGTGAAGAGAGAGAGAGAGAAAGAGATAAAGGAGAGAGAGCGAGAGAGAGAGAGACGTGTGTTTGTGGAGCAGAAGGCACGCAGGGTAAATAAAGAGTGTGAAAACAGAAAGAAAAGTAGATTTCTAGCTGGAAGAGACGTTATCTGGGACAGAAATGCACAAACACAAACACTTTGCCTATGAAATGAAAACTTGGCTTGTGTTTACTCCGTCATCACTTCTGCTTTCTGTCAAACTCGCACATAAACACATTGAAAAAAAAAAGGCTGTTGATGATTTTTAGGAG